>NC_068414.1:5733788-5798902 GCF_023724105.1 Carassius gibelio | reverse complement strand
CAGGGTAATGACTCCCAGCAAGAACTGACAAATCTGGTGCAGTCCAGGAGGCTGAGGTGCCCTGTGGTTCTTAAGGGAGCTGGTGGCCACAGAAGTTAACGCCTCTCACTTTTGATATTGACCTCCCCCACTCCCCTTTGCTCAGAGACACTTTTGCTCATATCAGTTCATCAAATACCCATGGAACTTGATCAGTTTGTCTGTCAGTTGTTCAGCTTTAGCATTGGTCGATATTACCCAGTTGAAGAGATGCATTTTCCACATAAATTCGTAGAATTCTTGCAGAAATAGAGCATTGGTGGTTCAGTGGTAGAATTCTCGCCTGCCACGCGGGAGACCCGGGTCCGATTCCCGGCCAATGCAGCAGAGGTCGTGTTTTTAAGGCCATGTTAGTCGTTCCTCATAAGCGGCAGCTGTCCCCAGAGCCACGAGCACAGCGCAGCTTCTCTCACTGGTGGCTGAATGTCAGAGTTGTTGTTTCCCGCGCAGGAGACCCAGGTTCGATTCCCAGCAGAAGCAAAGCAGTGTATCTTGCTACTTTAGAAGTGGGCAACTTATCAGTGTTTTACAGGGAACTAGTGGAAGCACTCTAGACAATGCTTTTCCATGCTTGTTCAACGAAGTACAAGCAATTATGGCTCATGCACCTGTGAAAAACTCCTGAAGGCAATAAAAAGGCTGCAGGCAAGAAAGGTCATGCTTAAAGAAACCAATGAGAGTAAACTGACCTGTTTGTTGTCTCTAAAAAACACCAGAAGAAAAATGTCCAGGGGGTCAATGCTGATCTGCATGAAAGTGGAATAAACTGCATGGTAAGTAATGTAAGATCCCCAAGACAGCGCTACAAGGTCACAGTTGGACAGTGGCTTGTTGGAAGAGCAGGGTAATGACTCCCAGCAAGAACTGACAAATCTGGTGCAGTCCAGGAGGCTGAGGTGCCCTGTGGTTCTTAAGGGAGCTGGTGGCCACAGAAGTTAACGCCTCTCACTTTTGATATTGACCTCCCCCACTCCCCTTTGCTCAGAGACACTTTTGCTCATATCAGTTCATCAAATACCCATGGAACTTGATCAGTTTGTCTGTCAGTTGTTCAGCTTTAGCATTGGTCGATATTACCCAGTTGAAGAGATGCATTTTCCACATAAATTCGTAGAATTCATGCAGAAATAGAGCATTGGTGGTTCAGTGGTAGAATTCTCGCCTGCCACGCGGGAGACCCGGGTCCGATTCCCGGCCAATGCAGCAGAGGTCGTGTTTTTAAGGCCATGTTAGTCGTTCTTCATAAGCGGCATCTGTCCCCAGAGCCACGAGTACAGCGCAGCTTCACTCACTGGTGGCTGAATGTCAGAGTTGTTGTTTCCCGCGCAGGAGACCCAGGTTCGATTCCCAGCAGAAGCAAAGCAGTGTATCTTGCTACTTTAGAAGTGGGCAACTTATCAGTGTTTTACAGGGAACTAGTGGAAGCACTCTAGACAATGCTTTTCCATGCTTGTTCAACAAAGTACAAGCAATTATGGCTCATGCACCTGTGAAAAACTCCTGAAGGCAATAAAAAGGCTGCAGGCAAGAAAGGTCATGCTTAAAGAAACCAATGAGAGTAAACTGACCTGTTTGTTGTCTCTAAAAAACACCAGAAGAAAAATGTCCAGGGTCTATGCTGACCTGCATGAAAGTGGAATAAACTGCAAGGTAAGTAATGTAAGATCCCCAAGACAGCGGTACAAGGTCACAGTTGGACAGTGGCTTGTTGGAAGAGCAGGGTAATGACTCCCAGCAAGAACTGACAAATCTGGTGCAGTCCAGGAGGCTGAGGTGCCCTGTGGTTCTTAAGGGAGCTGGTGGCCACAGAAGTTAACGCCTCTCACTTTTGATATTGACCTCCCCCACTCCCCTTTGCTCAGAGACACTTTTGCTCATATCAGTTCATCAAATACCCATGGAACTTGATCAGTTTGTCTGTCAGTTGTTCAGCTTTAGCATTGGTCGATATTACCCAGTTGAAGAGATGCATTTTCCACATGAATTCGTAGAATTCTTGCAGAAATAGAGCATTGTTGGTTCAGTGGTAGAATTCTCGCCTGCCACGCGGGAGACCCGGGTCCGATTCCCGGCCATTGCAGCAGAGGTCGTGTTTTTAAGGCCATGTTAGTCGTTCTTCATAAGCGGCAGCTGTCCCCAGAGCCATG
The DNA here is from genome assembly GCF_023724105.1 of Carassius gibelio. Taxonomy (NCBI): domain Eukaryota; kingdom Metazoa; phylum Chordata; class Actinopteri; order Cypriniformes; family Cyprinidae; genus Carassius; species Carassius gibelio. The sequence continues at coordinate 5,796,716 of NC_068414.1, read as the reverse complement.
AGCACAGCGCAGCTTCACTCACTGGTGGTTGAATGTCAGAGTTGTTGTTTCCCGCGCAGGAGACCCAGGTTCGATTCCCAGCAAAAGCTAAGCAGTGTATCTTGCTACTTTAGAAGTGGGCAACTTATCAGTGTTTTACAGGGAACTAGTGGAAGCACTCTAGACAATGATTTTCCATGCTTGTTCAACGAAGTACAAGCAATTATGGCTCATGCACCTGTGAAAAACTCCTGAAGGCAATAAAAAGGCTGCAGGCAAGAAAGGTCAGGCTTAAAGAAACCAATGAGAGTAAACTGACCTGTTTGTTGTCTCTAAAAAACACCAGAAGAAAAATGTCCAGGGTCAATGCTGACCTGCATGAAAGTGGAATAAACTGCAAGGTAAGTAATGTAAGATCCCCAAGACAGCGCTACAAGGTCACAGTTGGACAGTGGCTTGTTGGAAGAGCAGGGTAATGACTCCCAGCAAGAACTGACAAATCTGGTGCAGTCCAGGAGGCTGAGGTGCCCTGTGGTTCTTAAGGGAGCTGGTGGCCACAGAAGTTAACGCCTCTCACTTTTGATATTGACCTCCCCCACTCCCCTTTGCTCAGAGACACTTTTGCTCATATCAGTTCATCAAATACCCATGGAACTTGATCAGTTTGTCTGTCAGTTGTTCAGCTTTAGCATTGGTCGATATTACCCAGTTGAAGAGATGCATTTTCCACATAAATTCGTAGAATTCTTGCAGAAATAGTTCATTGGTGGTTCAGTGGTAGAATTCTCGCCTGCCACCCGGGAGACCCGGGTCCGATTCCCGGCCAATGCAGCAGAGGTCGTGTTTTTAAGGCCATGTTAGTCGTTCTTCATAAGCGGCATCTGTCCCCAGAGCCACGAGTACAGCGCAGCTTCACTCACTGGTGGCTGAATGTCAGAGTTGTTGTTTCCCGCGCAGGAGACCCAGGTTCGATTCCCAGCAGAAGCAAAGCAGTGTATCTTGCTACTTTAGAAGTGGGCAACTTATCAGTGTTTTAAAGGGAACTAGTGGAAGCACTCTAGACAATGCTTTTCCATGCTTGTTCAACGAAGTACAAGCAATTATGGCTCATGCACCTGTGAAAAACTCCTGAAGGCAATAAAAAGGCTGCAGGCAAGAAAGGTCATGCTTAAAGAAACCAATGAGAGTAAACTGACCTGTTTGTTGTCTCTAAAAAACACCAGAAGAAAAATGTCCAGGGTCAATGCTGACCTGCATGAAAGTGGAATAAACTGCAAGGTAAGTAATGTAAGATCCCCAAGACAGCGCTACAATGTCACAGTTGGACAGTGGCTTGTTGGAAGAGCAGGGTAATGACTCCCAGCAAGAACTGACAAATCTGGTGCAGTCCAGGAGGCTGAGGTGCCCTGTGGTTCTTAAGGGAGCTGGTGGCCACAGAAGTTAACGCCTCTCACTTTTGATATTGACCTCCCCCACTCCCCTTTGCTCAGAGACACTTTTGCTCATATCAGTTCATCAAATACCCATGGAACTTGATCAGTTTGTCTGTCAGTTGTTCAGCTTTAGCATTGGTCGATATTACCCAGTTGAAGAGATGCATTTTCCACATAAATTCGTAGAATTCTTGCAGAAATAGAGCATTGGTGGTTCAGTGGTAGAATTCTCGCCTGCCACGCGGGAGACCCGGGTCCGATTCCCGGCCAATGCAGCAGAGGTCGTGTTTTTAAGGCCATGTTAGTCGTTCTTCATAAGCGGCAGCTGTCCCCAGAGCCACGAGCACAGCGCAGCTTCACTCACTGGTGGTTGAATGTCAGAGTTGTTGTTTCCCGCGCAGGAGACCCAGGTTCGATTCCCAGCAAAAGCTAAGCAGTGTATCTTGCTACTTTAGAAGTGGGCAACTTATCAGTGTTTTACAGGGAACTAGTGGAAGCACTCTAGACAATGCTTTTCCATGCTTGTTCAACGAAGTACAAGCAATTATGGCTCATGCACCTGTGAAAAACTCCTGAAGGCAATAAAAAGGCTGCAGGCAAGAAAGGTCAGGCTTAAAGAAACCAATGAGAGTAAACTGACCTGTTTGTTGTCTCTAAAAAACACCAGAAGAAAAATGTCCAGGGTCAATGCTGACCTGCATGAAAGTGGAATAAACTGCAAGGTAAGTAATGTAAGATCCCCAAGACAGCGCTACAAGGTCACAGTTGGACAGTGGCTTGTTGGAAGAGCAGGGTAATGACTCCCAGCAAGAACTGACAAATCTGGTGCAGTCCAGGACGCTGAGGTGCCCTGTGGTTCTTAAGGGAGCTGGTGGCCACAGAAGTTAACGCCTCTCACTTTTGATATTGACCTCCCCCACTCCCCTTTGCTCAGAGACACTTTTGCTCATATCAGTTCATCAAATACCCATGGAACTTGATCAGTTTGTCTGTCAGTTGTTCAGCTTTAGCATTGGTCGATATTACCCAGTTGAAGAGATGCATTTTCCACATAAATTCGTAGAATTCATGCAGAAATAGAGCATTGGTGGTTCAGTGGTAGAATTCTCGCCTGCCACGCGGGAGACCCGGGTCCGATTCCCGGCCAATGCAGCAGAGGTCGTGTTTTTAAGGCCATGTTAGTCGTTCTTCATAAGCGGCATCTGTCCCCAGAGCCACGAGTACAGGGAAGCTTCACTCACTGGTGGCTGAATGTCAGAGTTTTTTGTTTCCCGCGCAGGAGACCCAGGTTCGATTCCCAGCAGAAGCAAAGCAGTGTATCTTGCTACTTTAGAAGTGGGCAACTTATCAGTGTTTTACAGGGAACTAGTGGAAGCACTCTAGACAATGCTTTTCCATGCTTGTTCAACGAAGTACAAGCAATTATGGCTCATGCACCTGTGAAAAACTCCTGAAGGCAATAAAAAGGCTGCAGGCAAGAAAGGTCATGCTTAAAGAAACCAATGAGAGTAAACTGACCTGTTTGTTGTCTCTAAAAAACACCAGAAGAAAAATGTCCAGGGGGTCAATGCTGATCTGCATGAAAGTGGAATAAACTGCAAGGTAAGTAATGTAAGATCCCCAAGACAGCGCTACAAGGTCACAGTAGGACAGTGGCTTGTTGGAAGAGCAGGGTAATGACTCCCAGCAAGAACTGACAAATCTGGTGCAGTCCAGGAGGCTGAGGTGCCCTGTGGTTCTTAAGGGAGCTGGTGGCCACAGAAGTTAACGCCTCTCACTTTTGATATTGACCTCCCCCACTCCCCTTTGCTCAGAGACACTTTTGCTCATATCAGTTCATCAAATACCCATGGAACTTGATCAGTTTGTCTGTCAGTTGTTCAGCTTTAGCATTGGTCGATATTACCCAGTTGAAGAAATGCATTTTCCACATAAATTCGTAGAATTCATGCAGAAATAGAGCATTGGTGGTTCAGTGGTAGAATTCTCGCCTGCCACGCGGGAGACCCGGGTCCGATTCCCGGCCAATGCAGCAGAGGTCGTGTTTTTAAGGCCATGTTAGTCGTTCTTCATAAGCGGCATCTGTCCCCAGAGCCACGAGTACAGCGCAGCTTCACTCACTGGTGGCTGAATGTCAGAGTTGTTGTTTCCCGCGCAGGAGACCCAGGTTCGATTCCCAGCAGAAGCAAAGCAGTGTATCTTGCTACTTTAGAAGTGGGCAACTTATCAGTGTTTTACAGGGAACTAGTGGAAGCACTCTAGACAATGCTTTTCCATGCTTGTTCAACGAAGTACAAGCAATTATGGCTCATGCACCTGTGAAAAACTCCTGAAGGCAATAAAAAGGCTGCAGGCAAGAAAGGTCATGCTTAAAGAAACCAATGAGAGTAAACTGACCTGTTTGTTGTCTCTAAAAAACACCAGAAGAAAAATGTCCAGGGTCAATGCTGACCTGCATGAAAGTGGAATAAACTGCAAGGTAAGTAATGTAAGATCCCCAAGACAGCGGTACAAGGTCACAGTTGGACAGTGGCTTGTTGGAAGAGCAGGGTAATGACTCCCAGCAAGAACTGACAAATCTGGTGCAGTCCAGGAGGCTGAGGTGCCCTGTGGTTCTTAAGGGAGCTGGTGGCCACAGAAGTTAACGCCTCTCACTTTTGATATTGACCTCCCCCACTCCCCTTTGCTCAGAGACACTTTTGCTCATATCAGTTCATCAAATACCCATGGAACTTGATCAGTTTGTCTGTCAGTTGTTCAGCTTTAGCATTGGTCGATATTACCCAGTTGAAGAGATGCATTTTCCACATAAATTCGTAGAATTCTTGCAGAAATAGAGCATTGGTGGTTCAGTGGTAGAATTCTCGCCTGCCACGCGGGAGACCCGGGTCCGATTCCCGGCCAATGCAGCAGAGGTCGTGTTTTTAAGGCCATGTTAGTCGTTCCTCATAAGCGGCAGCTGTCCCCAGAGCCACGAGCACAGCGCAGCTTCTCTCACTGGTGGCTGAATGTCAGAGTTGTTGTTTCCCGCGCAGGAGACCCAGGTTCGATTCCCAGCAGAAGCAAAGCAGTGTATCTTGCTACTTTAGAAGTGGGCAACTTATCAGTGTTTTACAGGGAACTAGTGGAAGCACTCTAGACAATGCTTTTCCATGCTTGTTCAACGAAGTACAAGCAATTATGGCTCATGCACCTGTGAAAAACTCCTGAAGGCAATAAAAAGGCTGCAGGCAAGAAAGGTCATGCTTAAAGAAACCAATGAGAGTAAACTGACCTGTTTGTTGTCTCTAAAAAACACCAGAAGAAAAATGTCCAGGGGGTCAATGCTGATCTGCATGAAAGTGGAATAAACTGCATGGTAAGTAATGTAAGATCCCCAAGACAGCGCTACAAGGTCACAGTTGGACAGTGGCTTGTTGGAAGAGCAGGGTAATGACTCCCAGCAAGAACTGACAAATCTGGTGCAGTCCAGGAGGCTGAGGTGCCCTGTGGTTCTTAAGGGAGCTGGTGGCCACAGAAGTTAACGCCTCTCACTTTTGATATTGACCTCCCCCACTCCCCTTTGCTCAGAGACACTTTTGCTCATATCAGTTCATCAAATACCCATGGAACTTGATCAGTTTGTCTGTCAGTTGTTCAGCTTTAGCATTGGTCGATATTACCCAGTTGAAGAGATGCATTTTCCACATAAATTCGTAGAATTCATGCAGAAATAGAGCATTGGTGGTTCAGTGGTAGAATTCTCGCCTGCCACGCGGGAGACCCGGGTCCGATTCCCGGCCAATGCAGCAGAGGTCGTGTTTTTAAGGCCATGTTAGTCGTTCTTCATAAGCGGCATCTGTCCCCAGAGCCACGAGTACAGCGCAGCTTCACTCACTGGTGGCTGAATGTCAGAGTTGTTGTTTCCCGCGCAGGAGACCCAGGTTCGATTCCCAGCAGAAGCAAAGCAGTGTATCTTGCTACTTTAGAAGTGGGCAACTTATCAGTGTTTTACAGGGAACTAGTGGAAGCACTCTAGACAATGCTTTTCCATGCTTGTTCAACAAAGTACAAGCAATTATGGCTCATGCACCTGTGAAAAACTCCTGAAGGCAATAAAAAGGCTGCAGGCAAGAAAGGTCATGCTTAAAGAAACCAATGAGAGTAAACTGACCTGTTTGTTGTCTCTAAAAAACACCAGAAGAAAAATGTCCAGGGTCTATGCTGACCTGCATGAAAGTGGAATAAACTGCAAGGTAAGTAATGTAAGATCCCCAAGACAGCGGTACAAGGTCACAGTTGGACAGTGGCTTGTTGGAAGAGCAGGGTAATGACTCCCAGCAAGAACTGACAAATCTGGTGCAGTCCAGGAGGCTGAGGTGCCCTGTGGTTCTTAAGGGAGCTGGTGGCCACAGAAGTTAACGCCTCTCACTTTTGATATTGACCTCCCCCACTCCCCTTTGCTCAGAGACACTTTTGCTCATATCAGTTCATCAAATACCCATGGAACTTGATCAGTTTGTCTGTCAGTTGTTCAGCTTTAGCATTGGTCGATATTACCCAGTTGAAGAGATGCATTTTCCACATAAATTCGTAGAATTCAGGCAGAAATAGAGCATTGGTGGTTCAGTGGTAGAATTCTCGCCTGCCACGCGGGAGACCCGGGTCCGATTCCCGGCCAATGCAGCAGAGGTCGTGTTTTTAAGGCCATGTTAGTCGTTCTTCATAAGCGGCAGCTGTCCCCAGAGCCATGAGCACAGCGCAGCTTCACTCACTGGTGGTTGAATGTCAGAGTTGTTGTTTCCCGCGCAGGAGACCCAGGTTCGATTCCCAGCAAAAGCTAAGCAGTGTATCTTGCTACTTTAGAAGTGGGCAACTTATCAGTGTTTTACAGGGAACTAGTGGAAGCACTCTAGACAATGATTTTCCATGCTTGTTCAACGAAGTACAAGCAATTATGGCTCATGCACCTGTGAAAAACTCCTGAAGGCAATAAAAAGGCTGCAGGCAAGAAAGGTCAGGCTTAAAGAAACCAATGAGAGTAAACTGACCTGTTTGTTGTCTCTAAAAAACACCAGAAGAAAAATGTCCAGGGTCAATGCTGACCTGCATGAAAGTGGAATAAACTGCAAGGTAAGTAATGTAAGATCCCCAAGACAGCGCTACAAGGTCACAGTTGGACAGTGGCTTGTTGGAAGAGCAGGGTAATGACTCCCAGCAAGAACTGACAAATCTGGTGCAGTCCAGGAGGCTGAGGTGCCCTGTGGTTCTTAAGGGAGCTGGTGGCCACAGAAGTTAACGCCTCTCACTTTTGATATTGACCTCCCCCACTCCCCTTTGCTCAGAGACACTTTTGCTCATATCAGTTCATCAAATACCCATGGAACTTGATCAGTTTGTCTGTCAGTTGTTCAGCTTTAGCATTGGTCGATATTACCCAGTTGAAGAGATGCATTTTCCACATAAATTCGTAGAATTCTTGCAGAAATAGTTCATTGGTGGTTCAGTGGTAGAATTCTCGCCTGCCACCCGGGAGACCCGGGTCCGATTCCCGGCCAATGCAGCAGAGGTCGTGTTTTTAAGGCCATGTTAGTCGTTCTTCATAAGCGGCATCTGTCCCCAGAGCCACGAGTACAGCGCAGCTTCACTCACTGGTGGCTGAATGTCAGAGTTGTTGTTTCCCGCGCAGGAGACCCAGGTTCGATTCCCAGCAGAAGCAAAGCAGTGTATCTTGCTACTTTAGAAGTGGGCAACTTATCAGTGTTTTAAAGGGAACTAGTGGAAGCACTCTAGACAATGCTTTTCCATGCTTGTTCAACGAAGTACAAGCAATTATGGCTCATGCACCTGTGAAAAACTCCTGAAGGCAATAAAAAGGCTGCAGGCAAGAAAGGTCATGCTTAAAGAAACCAATGAGAGTAAACTGACCTGTTTGTTGTCTCTAAAAAACACCAGAAGAAAAATGTCCAGGGTCAATGCTGACCTGCATGAAAGTGGAATAAACTGCAAGGTAAGTAATGTAAGATCCCCAAGACAGCGCTACAATGTCACAGTTGGACAGTGGCTTGTTGGAAGAGCAGGGTAATGACTCCCAGCAAGAACTGACAAATCTGGTGCAGTCCAGGAGGCTGAGGTGCCCTGTGGTTCTTAAGGGAGCTGGTGGCCACAGAAGTTAACGCCTCTCACTTTTGATATTGACCTCCCCCACTCCCCTTTGCTCAGAGACACTTTTGCTCATATCAGTTCATCAAATACCCATGGAACTTGATCAGTTTGTCTGTCAGTTGTTCAGCTTTAGCATTGGTCGATATTACCCAGTTGAAGAGATGCATTTTCCACATAAATTCGTAGAATTCTTGCAGAAATAGAGCATTGGTGGTTCAGTGGTAGAATTCTCGCCTGCCACGCGGGAGACCCGGGTCCGATTCCCGGCCAATGCAGCAGAGGTCGTGTTTTTAAGGCCATGTTAGTCGTTCCTCATAAGCGGCAGCTGTCCCCAGAGCCACGAGCACAGCGCAGCTTCACTCACTGGTGGCTGAATGTCAGAGTTGTTGTTTCCCGCGCAGGAGACCCAGGTTCGATTCCCAGCAGATGCAAAGCAGTGTATCTTGCTACTTTAGAAGTGGGCAACTTATCAGTGTTTTACAGGGAACTAGTGGAAGCACTCTAGACAATGCTTTTCCATGCTTGTTCAACGAAGTACAAGCAATTATGGCTCATGCACCTGTGAAAAACTCCTGAAGGCAATAAAAAGGCTGCAGGCAAGAAAGGTCATGCTTAAAGAAACCAATGAGAGTAAACTGACCTGTTTGTTGTCTCTAAAAAACACCAGAAGAAAAATGTCCAGGGTCAATGCTGACCTGCATGAAAGTGGAATAAACTGCAAGGTAAGTAATGTAAGATCCCCAAGACAGCGCTACAAGGTCACAGTTGGACAGTGGCTTGTTGGAAGAGCAGGGTAATGACTCCCAGCAAGAACTGACAAATCTGGTGCAGTCCAGGAGGCTGAGGTGCCCTGTGGTTCTTAAGGGAGCTGGTGGCCACAGAAGTTAACGCCTCTCACTTTTGATATTGACCTCCCCCACTCCCCTTTGCTCAGAGACACTTTTGCTCATATCAGTTCATCAAATACCCATGGAACTTGATCAGTTTGTCTGTCAGTTGTTCAGCTTTAGCATTGGTCGATATTACCCAGTTGAAGAGATGCATTTTCCACATAAATTCGTAGAATTCTTGCAGAAATAGAGCATTGGTGGTTCAGTGGTAGAATTCTCGCCTGCCATGCGGGAGACCCGGGTCCGATTCCCGGCCAATGCAGCAGAGGTCGTGTTTTTAATGCCATGTTAGTCGTTCCTCATAAGCGACAGCTGTCCCCAGAGCCACGAGCACAGCGCAGCTTCTCTCACTGGTGGCTGAATGTCAGAGTTGTTGTTTCCCGCGCAGGAGACCCAGGTTCGATTCCCAGCAGAAGCAAAGCAGTGTATCTTGCTACTTTAGAAGTGGGCAACTTATCAGTGTTTTACAGGGAACTAGTGGAAGCACTCTAGACAATGCTTTTCCATGCTTGTTCAACGAAGTACAAGCAATTATGGCTCATGCACCTGTGAAAAACTCCTGAAGGCAATAAAAAGGCTGCAGGCAAGAAAGGTCATGCTTAAAGAAACCAATGAGAGTAAACTGACCTGTTTGTTGTCTCTAAAAAACACCAGAAGAAAAATGTCCAGGGGGTCAATGCTGATCTGCATGAAAGTGGAATAAACTGCAAGGTAAGTAATGTAAGATCCCCAAGACAGCGCTACAAGGTCACAGTTGGACAGTGGCTTGTTGGAAGAGCAGGGTAATGACTCCCAGCAAGAACTGACAAATCTGGTGCAGTCCAGGAGACTGATGTGCCCTGTGGTTCTTAAGGGAGCTGGTGGCCACAGAAGTTAACGCCTCTCACTTTTGATATTGACCTCCCCCACTCCCCTTTGCTCAGAGACACTTTTGCTCATATCAGTTCATCAAATACCCATGGAACTTGATCAGTTTGTCTGTCAGTTGTTCAGCTTTAGCATTGGTCGATATTACCCAGTTGAAGAGATGCATTTTCCACATAAATTCGTAGAATTCTTGCAGAAATAGAGCATTGGTGGTTCAGTGGTAGAATTTTCGCCTGCCACGCGGGAGACCCGGGTCCGATTCCCAGACAATGCAGCAAAGGTCGTGTTTTTAAGGCCATGTTAGTCGTTCTTCATAAGCGGCAGCTGTCCCCAGAGCCACGAGCACAGCGCAGCTTCACTCACTGGTGGTTGAATGTCAGAGTTGTTGTTTCCCGCGCAGGAGACCCAGGTTCGATTCCCAGCAAAAGCTAAGCAGTGTATCTTGCTACTTTAGAAGTGGGCAACTTATCAGTGTTTTACAGGGAACTAGTGGAAGCACTCTAGACAATGCTTTTCCATGCTTGTTCAACGAAGTACAAGCAATTATGGCTCATGCACCTGTGAAAAACTCCTGAAGGCAATAAAAAGGCTGCAGGCAAGAAAGGTCATGCTTAAAGAAACCAATGAGAGTAAACTGACCTGTTTGTTGTCTCTAAAAAACACCAGAAGAAAAATGTCCAGGGGGTCAATGCTGATCTGCATGAAAGTGGAATAAACTGCAAGGTAAGTAATGTAAGATCCCCAAGACAGCGCTACAAGGTCACAGTTGGACAGTGGCTTGTTGGAAGAGCAGGGTAATGACTCCCAGCAAGAACTGACAAATCTGGTGCAGTCCAGGAGACTGATGTGCCCTGTGGTTCTTAAGGGAGCTGGTGGCCACAGAAGTTAACGCCTCTCACTTTTGATATTGACCTCCCCCACTCCCCTTTGCTCAGAGACACTTTTGCTCATATCAGTTCATCAAATACCCATGGAACTTGATCAGTTTGTCTGTCAGTTGTTCAGCTTTAGCATTGGTCGATATTACCCAGTTGAAGAGATGCATTTTCCACATAAATTCGTAGAATTCTTGCAGAAATAGAGCATTGGTGGTTCAGTGGTAGAATTTTCGCCTGCCACGCGGGAGACCCGGGTCCGATTCCCAGACAATGCAGCAAAGGTCGTGTTTTTAAGGCCATGTTAGTCGTTCTTCATAAGCGGCAGCTGTCCCCAGAGCCACGAGCACAGCGCAGCTTCACTCACTGGTGGTTGAATGTCAGAGTTGTTGTTTCCCGCGCAGGAGACCCAGGTTCGATTCCCAGCAAAAGCTAAGCAGTGTATCTTGTTACTTTAGAAGTGGGCAACTTATCAGTGTTTTACAGGGAACTAGTGGAAGCACTCTAGACAATGCTTTTCCATGCTTGTTCAACGAAGTACAAGCAATTATGGCTCATGCACCTGTGAAAAACTCCTGAAGGCAATAAAAAGGCTGCAGGCAAGAAATGTCAGGCTTAAAGAAACCAATGAGAGTAAACTGACCTGTTTGTTGTCTCTAAAAAACACCAGAAGAAAAATGTCCAGGGGGTCAATGCTGATCTGCATGAAAGTGGAATAAACTGCAAGGTAAGTAATGTAAGATCCCCAAGACAGCGCTACAAGGTCACAGTTGGACAGTGGCTTGTTGGAAGAGCAGGGTAATGACTCCCAGCAAGAACTGACAAATCTGGTGCAGTCCAGGAGGCTGAGGTGCCCTGTGGTTCTTAAGGGAGCTGGTGGCCACAGAAGATAACGCCTCTCACTTTTGATATTGACCTCCCCCACTCCCCTTTGCTCAGAGACACTTTTGCTCATATCAGTTCATCAAATACCCATGGAACTTGATCAGTTTGTCTGTCAGTTGTTCAGCTTTAGCATTGGTCGATATTACCCAGTTGAAGAGATGCATTTTCCACATAAATTCGTAGAATTCAGGCAGAAATAGAGCATTGGTGGTTCAGTGGTAGAATTCTCGCCTGCCACGCGGGAGACCCGGGTCCGATTCCCCGCCAATGCAGCAGAGGTCGTGTTTTTAAGGCCATGTTAGTCGTTCTTCATAAGCGGCAGCTGTCCCCAGAGCCACGAGTACAGCGCAGCTTCACTCACTGGTGGCTGAATGTCAGAGTTGTTGTTTCCCGCGCAGGAGACCCAGGTTCGATTCCCAGCAGAAGCAAAGCAGTGTATCTTGCTACTTTAGAAGTGGGCAACTTATCAGTGTTTTACAGGGAACTAGTGGAAGCACTCTAGACAATGCTTTTCCATGCTTGTTCAACGAAGTACAAGCAATTATGGCTCATGCAAATGTGAAAAACTCCTGAAGGCAATAAAAAGGCTGCAGGCAAGAAAGGTCATGCTTAAAGAAACCAGTGAGAGTAAACTGACCTGTTTGTTGTCTCTAAAAAACACCAGAAGAAAAATGTCCAGGGTCAATGCTGACCTGCATGAAAGTGGAATAAACTGCAAGGTAAGTAATGTAAGATCCCCAAGACAGCGCTACAAGGTCACAGTTGGACAGTGGCTTGTTGGAAGAGCAGGGTAATGACTCCCAGCAAGAACTGACAAATCTGGTGCAGTCCAGGAGGCTGAGGTGCCCTGTGGTTCTTAAGGGAGCTGGTGGCCACAGAAGTTAACGCCTCTCACTTTTGATATTGACCTCCCCCACTCCCCTTTGCTCAGAGACACTTTTGCTCATATCAGTTCATCAAATACCCATGGAACTTGATCAGTTTGTCTGTCAGTTGTTCAGCTTTAGCATTGGTCGATATTACCCAGTTGAAGAGATGCATTTTCCACATAAATTCCTAGAATTCTTGCAGAAATAGAGCATTGGTGGTTCAGTGGTAGAATTCTCGCCTGCCACGCGGGAGACCCGGGTCCGATTCCCGGCCAATGCAGCAGAGGTCGTGTTTTTAAGGCCATGTTAGTCGTTCCTCATAAGCGGCAGCTGTCCCCAGAGCCACGAGCACAGCGCAGCTTCTCTCACTGGTGGCTGAATGTCAGAGTTGTTGTTTCCCGCGCAGGAGACCCAGGTTAGATTCCCAGCAGAAGCAAAGCAGTGTATCTTGCTACTTTAGAAGTGGGCAACTTATCAGTGTTTTACAGGGAACTAGTGGAAGCACTCTAGACAATGCTTTTCCATGCTTGTTTAACGAAGTACAAGCAATTATGGCTCATGCACCTGTGAAAAACTCCTGAAGGCAATAAAAAGGCTGCAGGCAAGAAAGGTCATGCTTAAAGAAACCAATGAGAGTAAACTGACCTGTTTGTTGTCTCTAAAAAACACCAGAAGAAAAATGTCCAGGGTCAATGCTGACCTGCATGAAAGTGGAATAAACTGCAAGGTAAGTAATGTAAGATCCCCAAGACAGCGGTACAAGGTCACAGTTGGACAGTGGCTTGTTGGAAGAGCAGGGTAATGACTCCCAGCAAGAACTGACAAATCTGGTGCAGTCCAGGAGGCTGAGGTGCCCTGTGGTTCTTAAGGGAGCTGGTGGCCACGGAAGTTAACGCCTCTCACTTTTGATATTGACCTCCCCCACTCCCCTTTGCTCAGAGACACTTTTGCTCATATCAGTTCATCAAATACCCATGGAACTTGATCAGTTTGTCTGTCAGTTGTTCAGCTTTAGCATTGGTCGATATTACCCAGTTGAAGAGATGCATTTTCCACATAAATTCGTAGAATTCTTGCAGAAATAGAGCATTGGTGGTTCAGTGGTAGAATTCTCGCCTGCCACGCGGGAGACCCGGGTCCGATTCCCGGCCAATGCAGCAGAGGTCGTGTTTTTAAGGCCATGTTAGTCGTTCCTCATAAGCGGCAGCTGTCCCCAGAGCCACGAGCACAGCGCACCTTCTCTCACTGGTGGCTGAATGTCAGAGTTGTTGTTTCCCGCGCAGGAGACCCAGGTTCGATTCCCAGCAGAAGCAAAGCAGTGTATCTTGCTACTTTAGAAGTGGGCAACTTATCAGTGTTTTACAGGGAACTAGTGGAAGCACTCTAGACAATGCTTTTCCATGCTTGTTCAACGAAGTACAAGCAATTATGGCTCATGCACCTGTGAAAAACTCCTGAAGGCAATAAAAAGGCTGCAGGCAAGAAAGGTCATGCTTAAAGAAACCAATGAGAGTAAACTGACCTGTTTGTTGTCTCTAAAAAACACCAGAAGAAAAATGTCCAGGGTCAATGCTGACCTGCATGAAAGTGGAATAAACTGCAAGGTAAGTAATGTAAGATCCCCAAGACAGCGCTACAAGGTCACAGTTGGACAGTGGCTTGTTGGAAGAGCAGGGTAATGACTCCCAGCAAGAACTGACAAATCTGGTGCAGTCCAGGAGGCTGAGGTGCCCTGTGGTTCTTAAGGGAGCTGGTGGCCACAGAAGTTAACGCCTCTCACTTTTGATATTGACCTCCCCCACTCCCCTTTGCTCAGAGACACTTTTGCTCATATCAGTTCATCAAATACCCATGGAACTTGATCAGTTTGTCTGTCAGTTGTTCAGCTTTAGCATTGGTCGATATTACCCAGTTGAAGAGATGCATTTTCCACATAAATTCGTAGAATTCTTGCAGAAATAGAGCATTGGTGGTTCAGTGGTAGAATTCTCGCCTGCCACGCGGGAGACCCGGGTCCGATTCCCGGCCAATGCAGCAGAGGTCGTGTTTTTAAGGCCATGTTAGTCGTTCTTCATAAGCGGCAGCTGTCCCCAGAGCCATGAGCACAGCGCAGCTTCACTCACTGGTGGCTGAATGTCAGAGATGTTGTTTCCCGCGCAGGAGACCCAGGTTCGATTCCCAGCAGAAGCAAAGCAGTGTATCTTGCTACTTTAGAAGTGGGCAACTTATCAGTGTTTTACAGGGAACTAGTGGAAGCACTCTAGACAATGCTTTTCCATGCTTGTTCAACGAAGTACAAGCAATTATGGCTCATGCACCTGTGAAAAACTCCTGAAGGCAATAAAAAGGCTGCAGGCAAGAAAGGTCAGGCTTAAAGAAACCAATGAGAGTAAACTGACCTGTTTGTTGTCTCTAAAAAACACCAGAAGAAAAATGTCCAGGGGGTCAATGCTGATCTGCATGAAAGTGGAATAAACTGCAAGGTAAGTAATGTAAGATCCCCAAGACAGCGCTACAAGGTCACAGTTGGACAGTGGCTTGTTGGAAGAGCAGGGTAATGACTCCCAGCAAGAACTGACAAATCTGGTGCAGTCCAGGAGGCTGAGGTGCCCTGTGGTTCTTAAGGGAGCTGGTGGCCACAGAAGTTAACGCCTCTCACTTTTGATATTGACCTCCCCCACTCCCCTTTGCTCAGAGACACTTTTGCTCATATCAGTTCATCAAATACCCATGGAACTTGATCAGTTTGTCTGTCAGTTGTTCAGCTTTAGCATTGGTCGATATTACCCAGTTGAAGAGATGCATTTTCCACATAAATTCGTAGAATTCAGGCAGAAATAGAGCATTGGTGGTTCAGTGGTAGAATTCTCGCCTGCCACGCGGGAGACCCGGGTCTGATTCCCGGCCAATGCAGCAGAGGTCGTGTTTTTAAGGCCATATTAGTCGTTCTTCATAAGCGGCAGCTGTCCCCAGAGCCACGAGTACAGCGCAGCTTCTCTCACTGGTGGCTGAATGTCAGAGTTGTTGTTTCCCGCGCAGGAGACCCAGGTTCGATTCCCAGCAGAAGCAAAGCAGTGTATCTTGCTACTTTAGAAGTGGGCAACTTATCAGTGTTTTACAGGGAACTAGTGGAAGCACTCTAGACAATGCTTTTCCATGCTTGTTCAACGAAGTACAAGCAATTATGGCTCATGCACCTGTGAAAAACTCCTGAAGGCAATAAAAAGGCTGCAGGCAAGAAAGGTCATGCTTAAAGAAACCAATGAGAGTAAACTGACCTGTTTGTTGTCTCTAAAAAAACACCAGAATAAAAATGTCCAGGGTCAATGCTGACCTGCATGAAAGTGGAATAAACTGCAAGGTAAGTAATGTAAGATCCCCAAGACAGCACTACAAGGTCACAGTTGGACAGTGGCTTGTTGGAAGAGCAGGGTAATGACTCCCAGCAAGAACTGACAAATCTGGTGCAGTCCAGGAGGCTGAGGTGCCCTGTGGTTCTTAAGGGAGCTGGTGGCCACAGAAGTTAACGCCTCTCACTTTTGATATTGACCTCCCCCACTCCCCTTTGCTCAGAGACACTTTTGCTCATATCAGTTCATCAAATACCCATGGAACTTGATCAGTTTGTCTGTCAGTTGTTCAGCTTTAGCATTGGTCGATATTACCCAGTTGAAGAGATGCATTTTCCACATAAATTCGTAGAATTCTTGCAGAAATAGAGCATTGGTGGTTCAGTGGTAGAATTCTCGCCTGCCATGCGGGAGACCCGGGTCCGATTCCCGGCCAATGCAGCAGAGGTCGTGTTTTTAAGGCCATGTTAGTCGTTCTTCATAAGCGGCAGCTGTCCCCAGAGCCATGAGCACAGCGCAGCTTCACTCACTGGTGGCTGAATGTCAGAGATGTTGTTTCCCTCGCATTAGACCCAGGTTCGATTCCCAGCAGAAGCAAAGCAGTGTATCTTGCTACTTTAGAAGTGGGCAACTTATCAGTGTTTTACAGGGAACTAGTGGAAGCACTCTAGACAATGCTTTTCCATGCTTGTTCAACGAAGTACAAGCAATTATGGCTCATGCACCTGTGAAAAACTCCTGAAGGCAATAAAAAGGCTGCAGGCAAGAAAGGTCAGGCTTAAAGAAACCAATGAGAGTAAACTGACCTGTTTGTTGTCTCTAAAAAACACCAGAAGAAAAATGTCCAGGGGGTCAATGCTGATCTGCATGAAAGTGGAATAAACTGCAAGGTAAGTAATGTAAGATCCCCAAGGCAACGGAACAAGGTCACAGTTGGACAGTGGCTTGTTGGAAGAGCAGGGTAATGACTCCCAGCAAGAACTGACAAATCTGGTGCAGTCCAGGAGGCTGAGGTGCCCTGTGGTTCTTAAGGGAGCTGGTGGCCACAGAAGTTAACGCCTCTCACTTTTGATATTGACCTCCCCCACTCCCCTTTGCTCAGAGACACTTTTGCTCATATCAGTTCATCAAATACCCATGGAACTTGATCAGTTTGTCTGTCAGTTGTTCAGCTTTAGCATTGGTCGATATTACCCAGTTGAAGAGATGCATTTTCCACATAAATTCGTAGAATTCTTGCAGAAATAGAGCATTGGTGGTTCAGTGGTAGAATTCTCGCCTGCCATGCGGGAGACCCGGGTCCGATTCCCGGCCAATGCAGCAGAGGTCGTGTTTTTAAGGCCATGTTAGTCGTTCCTCATAAGCGACAGCTGTCCCCAGAGCCACGAGCACAGCGCAGCTTCTCTCACTGGTGGCTGAATGTCAGAGTTGTTGTTTCCCGCGCAGGAGACCCAGGTTCGATTCCCAGCAGAAGCAAAGCAGTGTATCTTGCTACTTTAGAAGTGGGCAACTTATCAGTGTTTTACAGGGAACTAGTGGAAGCACTCTAGACAATGCTTTTCCATGCTTGTTCAACGAAGTACAAGCAATTATGGCTCATGCACCTGTGAAAAACTCCTGAAGGCAATAAAAAGGCTGCAGGCAAGAAAGGTCATGCTTAAAGAAACCAATGAGAGTAAACTGACCTGTTTGTTGTCTCTAAAAAACACCAGAAGAAAAATGTCCAGGGGGTCAATGCTGATCTGCATGAAAGTGGAATAAACTGCAAGGTAAGTAATGTAAGATCCCCAAGACAGCGCTACAAGGTCACAGTTGGACAGTGGCTTGTTGGAAGAGCAGGGTAATGACTCCCAGCAAGAACTGACAAATCTGGTGCAGTCCAGGAGACTGAGGTGCCCTGTGGTTCTTAAGGGAGCTGGTGGCCACAGAAGTTAACGCCTCTCACTTTTGATATTGACCTCCCCCACTCCCCTTTGCTCAGAGACACTTTTGCTCATATCAGTTCATCAAATACCCATGGAACTTGATCAGTTTGTCTGTCAGTTGTTCAGCTTTAGCATTGGTCGATATTACCCAGTTGAAGAGATGCATTTTCCACATAAATTCGTAGAATTCTTGCAGAAATAGAGCATTGGTGGTTCAGTGGTAGAATTCTCGCCTGCCACGCGGGAGACCCGGGTCAGATTCCCGGCCAATGCAGCAGAGGTCGTGTTTTTAAGGCCATGTTAGTCGTTCCTCATAAGCGGCAGCTGTCCCCAGAGCCACGAGCACAGCGCAGCTTCTCTCACTGGTGGCTGAATGTCAGAGTTGTTGTTTCCCGCGCAGGAGACCCAGGTTAGATTCCCAGCAGAAGCAAAGCAGTGTATCTTGCTACTTTAGAAGTGGGCAACTTATCAGTGTTTTACAGGGAACTAGTGGAAGCACTCTAGACAATGTTTTTCCATGCTTGTTCAACGAAGTACAAGCAATTATGGCTCATGCACCTGTGAAAAACTCCTGAAGGCAATAAAAAGGCTGCAGGCAAGAAAGGTCATGCTTAAAGAAACCAATGAGAGTAAACTGACCTGTTTGTTGTCTCTAAAAAACACCAGAAGAAAAATGTCCAGGGTCAATGCTGACCTGCATGAAAGTGGAATAAACTGCAAGGTAAGTAATGTAAGATCCCCAAGACAGCGGTACAAGGTCACAGTTGGACAGTGGCTTGTTGGAAGAGCAGGGTAATGACTCCCAGCAAGAACTGACAAATCTGGTGCAGTCCAGGAGGCTGAGGTGCCCTGTGGTTCTTAAGGGAGCTGGTGGCCACAGAAGTTAACGCCTCTCACTTTTGATATTGACCTCCCCCACTCCCCTTTGCTCAGAGACACTTTTGCTCATATCAGTTCATCAAATACCCATGGAACTTGATCAGTTTGTCTGTCAGTTTTTCAGCTTTAGCATTGGTCGATATTACCCAGTTGAAGAGATGCATTTTCCACATAAATTCGTAGAATTCTTGCAGAAATAGTTCATTGGTGGTTCAGTGGTAGAATTCTCGCCTGCCACGCGGGAGACCCGGGTCCGATTCCCGGCCAATGCAGCAGAGGTTATGTTTTTAAGGCCATGTTAGTCGTTCTTCATAAGCGGCATCTGTCCCCAGAGCCACGAGTACAGCGCAGCTTCACTCACTGGTGGCTGAATGTCAGAGTTGTTGTTTCCCGCGCAGGAGACCCAGGTTCGATTCCCAGCAGAAGCAAAGCAGTGTATCTTGCTACTTTAGAAGTGGGCAACTTATCAGTGTTTTACAGGGAACTAGTGGAAGCACTCTAGACAATGCTTTTCCATGCTTGTTCAACGAAGTACAAGCAATTATGGCTCATGCACCTGTGAAAAACTCCTGAAGGCAATAAAAAGGCTGCAGGCAAGAAAGGTCATGCTTAAAGAAACCAATGAGAGTAAACTGACCTGTTTGTTGTCTCTAAAAAACACAAAAGAAAAATGTCCAGGGTCAATGCTGACCTGCATGAAAGTGGAATAAACTGCAAGGTAAGTAATGTAAGATCCCCAAGACAACGGAACAAGGTCACAGTTGGACAGTGGCTTGTTGGAAGAGCAGGGTAATGACTCCCAGCAAGAACTGACAAATCTGGTGCAGTCCAGGAGGCTGAGGTGCCCTGTGGTTCTTAAGGGAGCTGGTGGCCACAGAAGTTAACGCCTCTCACTTTTGATATTGACCTCCCCCACTCCCCTTTGCTCAGAGACACTTTTGCTCATATCAGTTCATCAAATACCCATGGAACTTGATCAGTTTGTCTGTCAGTTGTTCAGCTTTAGCATTGGTCGATATTACCCAGTTGAAGAGATGCATTTTCCACATAAATTCGTAGAATTCTTGCAGAAATAGAGCATTGGTGGTTCAGTGGTAGAATTCTCGCCTGCCATGCGGGAGACCCGGGTCCGATTCCCGGCCAATGCAGCAGAGGTCGTGTTTTTAAGGCCATGTTAGTCGTTCCTCATAAGCGACAGCTGTCCCCAGAGCCACGAGCACAGCGCAGCTTCTCTCACTGGTGGCTGAATGTCAGAGTTGTTGTTTCCCGCGCAGGAGACCCAGGTTCGATTCCCAGCAGAAGCAAAGCAGTGTATCTTGCTACTTTAGAAGTGGGCAACTTATCAGTGTTTTACAGGGAACTAGTGGAAGCACTCTAGACAATGCTTTTCCATGCTTGTTCAACGAAGTACAAGCAATTATGGCTCATGCACCTGTGAAAAACTCCTGAAGGCAATAAAAAGGCTGCAGGCAAGAAAGGTCATGCTTAAAGAAACCAATGAGAGTAAACTGACCTGTTTGTTGTCTCTAAAAAACACCAGAAGAAAAATGTCCAGGGGGTCAATGCTGATCTGCATGAAAGTGGAATAAACTGCAAGGTAAGTAATGTAAGATCCCCAAGACAGCGCTACAAGGTCACAGTTGGACAGTGGCTTGTTGGAAGAGCAGGGTAATGACTCCCAGCAAGAACTGACAAATCTGGTGCAGTCCAGGAGACTGAGGTGCCCTGTGGTTCTTAAGGGAGCTGGTGGCCACAGAAGTTAACGCCTCTCACTTTTGATATTGACCTCCCCCACTCCCCTTTGCTCAGAGACACTTTTGCTCATATCAGTTCATCAAATACCCATGGAACTTGATCAGTTTGTCTGTCAGTTGTTCAGCTTTAGCATTGGTCGATATTACCCAGTTGAAGAGATGCATTTTCCACATAAATTCGTAGAATTCTTGCAGAAATAGAGCATTTGGTGGTTCAGTGGTAGAATTCTCGCCTGCCACGCGGGAGACCCGGGTCCGATTCCCGGCCAATGCAGCAAAGGTCGTGTTTTTAAGGCCATGCTAGTCGTTCTTCATAAGCGGCAGCTGTCCCCAGAGCCACGAGCACAGCGCAGCTTCACTCACTGGTGGTTGAATGTCAGAGTTGTTGTTTCCCGCGCAGGAGACCCAGGTTCAATTCCCAGCAAAAGCTAAGCAGTGTATCTTGCTACTTTAGAAGTGGGCAACTTATCAGTGTTTTACAGGGAACTAGTGGAAGCACTCTAGACAATGCTTTTCCATGCTTGTTCAACGAAGTACAAGCAATTATGGCTCATGCACCTGTGAAAAACTCCTGAAGGCAATAAAAAGGCTGCAGGCAAGAAAGGTCAGGCTTAAAGAAACCAATGAGAGTAAACTGACCTGTTTGTTGTCTCTAAAAAACACCAGAAGAAAAATGTCCAGGGGGTCAATGCTGATCTGCATGAAAGTGGAATAAACTGCAAGGTAAGTAATGTAAGATCCCCAAGACAGCGCTACAAGGTCACAGTTGGACAGTGGCTTGTTGGAAGAGCAGGGTAATGACTCCCAGCAAGAACTGACAAATCTGGTGCAGTCCAGGAGGCTGAGGTGCCCTGTGGTTCTTAAGGGAGCTGGTGGCCACAGAAGTTAACGCCTCTCACTTTTGATATTGACCTCCCCCACTCCCCTTTGCTCAGAGACACTTTTGCTCATATCAGTTCATCAAATACCCATGGAACTTGATCAGTTTGTCTGTCAGTTGTTCAGCTTTAGCATTGGTCGATATTACCCAGTTGAAGAGATGCATTTTCCACATAAATTCGTAGAATTCAGGCAGAAATAGAGCATTGGTGGTTCAGTGGTAGAATTCTCGCCTGCCACGCGGGAGACCCGGGTCCGATTCCCCGCCAATGCAGCAGAGGTCGTGTTTTTAAGGCCATGTTAGTCGTTCTTCATAAGCGGCAGCTGTCCCCAGAGCCACGAGTACAGCGCAGCTTCACTCACTGGTGGCTGAATGTCAGAGTTGTTGTTTCCCGCGCAGGAGACCCAGGTTCGATTCCCAGCAGAAGCAAAGCAGTGTATCTTGCTACTTTAGAAGTGGGCAACTTATCAGTGTTTTACAGGGAACTAGTGGAAGCACTCTAGACAATGCTTTTCCATGCTTGTTCAACGAAGTACAAGCAATTATGGCTCATGCACCTGTGAAAAACTCCTGAAGGCAATAAAAAGGCTGCAGGCAAGAAAGGTCATGCTTAAAGAAACCAGTGAGAGTAAACTGACCTGTTTGTTGTCTCTAAAAAACACCAGAAGAAAAATGTCCAGGGTCAATGCTGACCTGCATGAAAGTGGAATAAACTGCAAGGTAAGTAATGTAAGATCCCCAAGACAGCGCTACAAGGTCACAGTTGGACAGTGGCTTGTTGGAAGAGCAGGGTAATGACTCCCAGCAAGAACTGACAAATCTGGTGCAGTCCAGGAGGCTGAGGTGCCCTGTGGTTCTTAAGGGAGCTGGTGGCCACAGAAGTTAACGCCTCTCACTTTTGATATTGACCTCCCCCACTCCCCTTTGCTCAGAGACACTTTTGCTCATATCAGTTCATCAAATACCCATGGAACTTGATCAGTTTGTCTGTCAGTTGTTCAGCTTTAGCATTGGTCGATATTACCCAGTTGAAGAGATGCATTTTCCACATAAATTCGTAGAATTCTTGCAGAAATAGAGCATTGGTGGTTCAGTGGTAGAATTCTCGCCTGCCACGCGGGAGACCCGGGTCCGATTCCCGGCCAATGCAGCAGAGGTCGTGTTTTTAAGGCCATGTTAGTCGTTCCTCATAAGCGGCAGCTGTCCCCAGAGCCACGAGCACAGCGCAGCTTCTCTCACTGGTGGCTGAATGTCAGAGTTGTTGTTTCCCGCGCAGGAGACCCAGGTTAGATTCCCAGCAGAAGCAAAGCAGTGTATCTTGCTACTTTAGAAGTGGGCAACTTATCAGTGTTTTACAGGGAACTAGTGGAAGCACTCTAGACAATGCTTTTCCATGCTTGTTCAACGAAGTACAAGCAATTATGGCTCATGCACCTGTGAAAAACTCCTGAAGGCAATAAAAAGGCTGCAGGCAAGAAAGGTCATGCTTAAAGAAACCAATGAGAGTAAACTGACCTGTTTGTTGTCTCTAAAAAACACCAGAAGAAAAATGTCCAGGGTCAATGCTGACCTGCATGAAAGTGGAATAAACTGCAAGGTAAGTAATGTAAGATCCCCAAGACAGCGGTACAAGGTCACAGTTGGACAGTGGCTTGTTGGAAGAGCAGGGTAATGACTCCCAGCAAGAACTGACAAATCTGGTGCAGTCCAGGAGGCTGAGGTGCCCTGTGGTTCTTAAGGGAGCTGGTGGCCACAGAAGTTAACGCCTCTCACTTTTGATATTGACCTCCCCCACTCCCCTTTGCTCAGAGACACTTTTGTTCATATCAGTTCATCAAATACCCATGGAACTTGATCAGTTTGTCTGTCAGTTGTTCAGCTTTAGCATTGGTCGATATTACCCAGTTGAAGAGATGCATTTTCCACATAAATTCGTAGAATTCTTGCAGAAATAGAGCATTGGTGGTTCAGTGGTAGAATTCTCGCCTGCCACGCGGGAGACCCGGGTCCGATTCCCGGCCAATGCAGCAGAGGTTGTGTTTTTAAGGCCATGTTAGTCGTTCTTCATAAGCGGCAGCTGTCCCCAGAGCCATGAGCACAGCGCAGCTTCACTCACTGGTGGCTGAATGTCAGAGATGTTGTTTCCCACGCATTAGACCCAGGTTCGATTCCCAGCAGAAGCAAAGCAGTGTATCTTGCTACTTTAGAAGTGGGCAACTTATCAGTGTTTTACAGGGAACTAGTGGAAGCACTCTAGACAATGCTTTTCCATGCTTGTTCAACGAAGTACAAGCAATTATGGCTCATGCACCTGTGAAAAACTCCTGAAGGCAATAAAAAGGCTGCAGGCAAGAAAGGTCAGGCTTAAAGAAACCAATGAGAGTAAACTGACCTGTTTGTTGTCTCTAAAAAACACCAGAAGAAAAATGTCCAGGGGGTCAATGCTGATCTGCATGAAAGTGGAATAAACTGCAAGGTAAGTAATGTAAGATCCCCAAGACAGCGCTACAAGGTCACAGTTGGACAGTGGCTTGTTGGAAGAGCAGGGTAATGACTCCCAGCAAGAACTGACAAATCTGGTGCAGTCCAGGAGGCTGAGGTGCCCTGTGGTTCTTAAGGGAGCTGGTGGCCACAGAAGTTAACGCCTCTCACTTTTGATATTGACCTCCCCCACTCCCCTTTGCTCAGAGACACTTTTGCTCATATCAGTTCATCAAATACCCATGGAACTTGATCAGTTTGTCTGTCAGTTGTTCAGCTTTAGCATTGGTCGATATTACCCAGTTGAAGAGATGCATTTTCCACATAAATTCGTAGAATTCTTGCAGAAATAGTTCATTGGTGGTTCAGTGGTAGAATTCTCGCCTGCCACGCGGGAGACCCGGGTCCGATTCCCGGCCAATGCAGCAGAGGTCGTGTTTTTAAGGCCATGTTAGTCGTTCTTCATAAGCGGCATCTGTCCCCAGAGCCACGAGTACAGCGCAGCTTCACTCACTGGTGGCTGAATGTCAGAGTTGTTGTTTCCCGCGCAGGAGACCCAGGTTCGATTCCCAGCAGAAGCAAAGCAGTGTATCTTGCTACTTTAGAAGTGGGCAACTTATCAGTGTTTTACAGGGAACTAGTGGAAGCACTCTAGACAATGCTTTTCCATGCTTGTTCAACGAAGTACAAGCAATTATGGCTCATGCACCTGTGAAAAACTCCTGAAGGCAATAAAAAGGCTGCAGGCAAGAAAGGTCATGCTTAAAGAAACCAATGAGAGTAAACTGACCTGTTTGTTGTCTCTAAAAAACACAAAAGAAAAATGTCCAGGGTCAATGCTGACCTGCATGAAAGTGGAATAAACTGCAAGGTAAGTAATGTAAGATCCCCAAGACAACGGAACAAGGTCACAGTTGGACAGTGGCTTGTTGGAAGAGCAGGGTAATGACTCCCAGCAAGAACTGACAAATCTGGTGCAGTCCAGGAGGCTGAGGTGCCCTGTGGTTCTTAAGGGAGCTGGTGGCCACAGAAGTTAACGCCTCTCACTTTTGATATTGACCTCCCCCACTCCCCTTTGCTCAGAGACACTTTTGCTCATATCAGTTCATCAAATACCAATGGAACTTGATCAGTTTGTCTGTCAGTTGTTCAGCTTTAGCATTGGTCGATATTACCCAGTTGAAGAGATGCATTTTCCACATAAATTCGTAGAATTCTTGCAGAAATAGAGCATTGGTGGTTCAGTGGTAGAATTCTCGCCTGCCACGCGGGAGACCCGGGTCCGATTCCCGGCCAATGCAGCAGAGGTCGTGTTTTTAAGGCCATGTTAGTCGTTCCTCATAAGCGGCAGCTGTCCCCAGAGCCACGAGCACAGCGCAGCTTCACTCACTGGTGGCTGAATGTCAGAGTTGTTGTTTCCCGCGCAGGAGACCCAGGTTCGATTCCCAGCAGATGCAAAGCAGTGTATCTTGCTACTTTAGAAGTGGGCAACTTATCAGTGTTTTACAGGGAACTAGTGGAAGCACTCTAGACAATGCTTTTCCATGCTTGTTCAACGAAGTACAAGCAATTATGGCTCATGCACCTGTGAAAAACTCCTGAAGGCAATAAAAAGGCTGCAGGCAAGAAAGGTCAGGCTTAAAGAAACCAATGAGAGTAAACTGACCTGTTTGTTGTCTCTAAAAAACACCAGAAGAAAAATGTCCAGGGTCAATGCTGACCTGCATGAAAGTGGAATAAACTGCAAGGTAAGTAATGTAAGATCCCCAAGACAGCGCTACAAGGTCACAGTTGGACAGTGGCTTGTTGGAAGAGCAGGGTAATGACTCCCAGCAAGAACTGACAAATCTGGTGCAGTCCAGGAGGCTGAGGTGCCCTGTGGTTCTTAAGGGAGCTGGTGGCCACAGAAGTTAACGCCTCTCACTTTTGATATTGACCTCCCCCACTCCCCTTTGCTCAGAGACACTTTTGCTCATATCAGTTCATCAAATACCCATGGAACTTGATCAGTTTGTCTGTCAGTTGTTCAGCTTTAGCATTGGTCGATATTACCCAGTTGAAGAGATGCATTTTCCACATAAATTCGTAGAATTCTTGCAGAAATAGAGCATTGGTGGTTCAGTGGTAGAATTCTCGCCTGCCATGCGGGAGACCCGGGTCCGATTCCCGGCCAATGCAGCAGAGGTCGTGTTTTTAAGGCCATGTTAGTCGTTCCTCATAAGCGACAGCTGTCCCCAGAGCCACGAGCACAGCGCAGCTTCTCTCACTGGTGGCTGAATGTCAGAGTTGTTGTTTCCCGCGCAGGAGACCCAGGTTAGATTCCCAGCAGAAGCAAAGCAGTGTATCTTGCTACTTTAGAAGTGGGCAACTTATCAGTGTTTTACAGGGAACTAGTGGAAGCACTCTAGACAATGCTTTTCCATGCTTGTTCAACGAAGTACAAGCAATTATGGCTCATGCACCTGTGAAAAACTCCTAAAGGCAATAAAAAGGCTGCAGGCAAGAAAGGTCATGCTTAAAGAAACCAATGAGAGTAAACTGACCTGTTTGTTGTCTCTAAAAAACACCAGAAGAAAAATGTCCAGGGGGTCAATGCTGATCTGCATGAAAGTGGAATAAACTGCAAGGTAAGTAATGTAAGATCCCCAAGACAGCGCTACAAGGTCACAGTTGGACAGTGGCTTGTTGGAAGAGCAGGGTAATGACTCCCAGCAAGAACTGACAAATCTGGTGCAGTCCAGGAGACTGAGGTGCCCTGTGGTTCTTAAGGGAGCTGGTGGCCACAGAAGTTAACGCCTCTCACTTTTGATATTGACCTCCCCCACTCCCCTTTGCTCAGAGACACTTTTGCTCATATCAGTTCATCAAATACCCATGGAACTTGATCAGTTTGTCTGTCAGTTGTTCAGCTTTAGCATTGGTCGATATTACCCAGTTGAAGAGATGCATTTTCCACATAAATTCGTAGAATTCTTGCAGAAATAGAGCATTGGTGGTTCAGTGGTAGAATTCTCGCCTGCCACGCGGGAGACCCGGGTCCGATTCCCGGCCAATGCAGCAAAGGTCGTGTTTTTAAGGCCATGTTAGTCGTTCTTCATAAGCGGCAGCTGTCCCCAGAGCCACGAGCACAGCGCAGCTTCACTCACTGGTGGTTGAATGTCAGAGTTGTTGTTTCCCGCACAGGAGACCCAGGTTCTATTCCCAGCAAAAGCTAAGCAGTGTATCTTGCTACTTTAGAAGTGGGCAACTTATCAGTGTTTTACAGGGAACTAGTGGAAGCACTCTAGACAATGCTTTTCCATGCTTGTTCAACGAAGTACAAGCAATTATGGCTCATGCACCTGTGAAAAACTCCTGAAGGCAATAAAAAGGCTGCAGGCAAGAAAGGTCAGGCTTAAAGAAACCAATGAGAGTAAACTGACCTGTTTGTTGTCTCTAAAAAACACCAGAAGAAAAATGTCCAGGGGGTCAATGCTGATCTGCATGAAAGTGGAATAAACTGCAAGGTAAGTAATGTAAGATCCCCAAGACAGCGCTACAAGGTCACAGTTGGACAGTGGCTTGTTGGAAGAGCAGGGTAATGACTCCCAGCAAGAACTGACAAATCTGGTGCAGTCCAGGAGACTGAGGTGCCCTGTGGTTCTTAAGGGAGCTGGTGGCCACAGAAGTTAACGCCTCTCACTTTTGATATTGACCTCCCCCACTCCCCTTTGCTCAGAGACACTTTTGCTCATATCAGTTCATCAAATACCCATGGAACTTGATCAGTTTGTCTGTCAGTTGTTCAGCTTTAGCATTGGTCGATATTACCCAGTTGAAGAGATGCATTTTCCACATAAATTCGTAGAATTCAGGCAGAAATAGAGCATTGGTGGTTCAGTGGTAGAATTCTCGCCTGCCACGAGGGAGACCCGGGTCCGATTCCCCGCCAATGCAGCAGAGGTCGTGTTTTTAAGGCCATGTTAGTCGCTCTTCATAAGCGGCAGCTGTCCCCAGAGCCACGAGTACAGCGCAGCTTCACTCACTGGTGGCTGAATGTCAGAGTTGTTGTTTCCCGCGCAGGAGACCCAGGTTCGATTCCCAGCAAAAGCTAAGCAGTGTATCTTGCTACTTTAGAAGTGGGCAACTTATCAGTGTTTTACAGGGAACTAGTGGAAGCACTCTAGACAATGCTTTTCCATGCTTGTTCAACGAAGTACAAGCAATTATGGCTCATGCACCTGTGAAAAACTCCTGAAGGCAATAAAAAGGCTGCAGGCAAGAAAGGTCATGCTTAAAGAAACCAATGAGAGTAAACTGACCTGTTTGTTGTCTCTAAAAAACACCAGAAGAAAAATGTCCAGGGTCAATGCTGACCTGCATGAAAGTGGAATAAACTGCAAGGAAAGTAATGTAAGATCCCCAAGACAGCGCTACAATGTCACAGTTGGACAGTGGCTTGTTGGAAGAGCAGGGTAATGACTCCCAGCAAGAACTGACAAATCTGGTGCAGTCCAGGAGGCTGAGGTGCCCTGTGGTTCTTAAGGGAGCTGGTGGCCACAGAAGTTAATGCCTCTCACTTTTGATATTGACCTCCCCCACTCCCCTTTGCTCAGAGACACTTTTGCTCATATCAGTTCATCAAATACCCATGGAACTTGATCAGTTTGTCTGTCAGTTGTTCAGCTTTAGCATTGGTCGATATTACCCAGTTGAAGAGATGCATTTTCCACATAAATTCGTAGAATTCTTGCAGAAATAGTTCATTGGTGGTTCAGTGGTAGAATTCTCGCCTGCCACGCGGGAGACCCTGGTCCGATTCCCGGCCAATGCAGCAGAGGTCCTGTTTTTAAGGCCATGTTAGTCGTTCTTCATAAGCGGCATCTGTCCCCAGAGCCACGAGTACAGCGCAGCTTCTCTCACTGGTGGCTGAATGTCAGAGTTGTTGTTTCCCGCGCAGGAGACCCAGGTTCGATTCCCAGCAGAAGCAAAGCAGTGTATCTTGCTACTTTAGAAGTGGGCAACTTATCAGTGTTTTACAGGGAACTAGTGGAAGCACTCTAGACAATGCTTTTCCATGCTTGTTCAACGAAGTACAAGCAATTATGGCTCATGCACCTGTGAAAAACTCCTGAAGGCAATAAAAAGGCTGCAGGCAAGAAAGGTCATGCTTAAAGAAACCAATGAGAGTAAACTGACCTGTTTGTTGTCTCTAAAAAACACAAAAGAAAAATGTCCAGGGTCAATGCTGACCTGCATGAAAGTGGAATAAACTGCAAGGTAAGTAATGTAAGATCCCCAAGACAACGGAACAAGGTCACAGTTGGACAGTGGCTTGTTGGAAGAGCAGGGTAATGACTCCCAGCAAGAACTGACAAATCTGGTGCAGTCCAGGAGGCTGAGGTGCCCTGTGGTTCTTAAGGGAGCTGGTGGCCACAGAAGTTAACGCCTCTCACTTTTGATATTGACCTCCCCCACTCCCCTTTGCTCAGAGACACTTTTGCTCATATCAGTTCATCAAATACCCATGGAACTTGATCAGTTTGTCTGTCAGTTGTTCAGCTTTAGCATTGGTCGATATTACCCAGTTGAAGAGATGCATTTTCCACATAAATTCGTAGAATTCTTGCAGAAATAGAGCATTGGTGGTTCAGTGGTAGAATTCTCGCCTGCCACGCGGGAGACCCGGGTCCGATTCCCGGCCAATGCAGCAGAGGTCGTGTTTTTAAGGCCATGTTAGTCGTTCCTCATAAGCGGCAGCTGTCCCCAGAGCCACGAGCACAGCGCAGCTTCACTCACTGGTGGCTGAATGTCAGAGTTGTTGTTTCCCGCGCAGGAGACCCAGGTTCGATTCCCAGCAGATGCAAAGCAGTGTATCTTGCTACTTTAGAAGTGGGCAACTTATCAGTGTTTTACAGGGAACTAGTG
This sequence comes from Carassius gibelio, assembly GCF_023724105.1. Taxonomy (NCBI): domain Eukaryota; kingdom Metazoa; phylum Chordata; class Actinopteri; order Cypriniformes; family Cyprinidae; genus Carassius; species Carassius gibelio. Next base: position 5,767,598 of record NC_068414.1, on the reverse strand, counting down.
GAAGCACTCTAGACAATGCTTTTCCATGCTTGTTCAACGAAGTACAAGCAATTATGGCTCATGCACCTGTGAAAAACTCCTGAAGGCAATAAAAAGGCTGCAGGCAAGAAAGGTCAGGCTTAAAGAAACCAATGAGAGTAAACTGACCTGTTTGTTGTCTCTAAAAAACACCAGAAGAAAAATGTCCAGGGTCAATGCTGACCTGCATGAAAGTGGAATAAACTGCAAGGTAAGTAATGTAAGATCCCCAAGACAGCGCTACAAGGTCACAGTTGGACAGTGGCTTGTTGGAAGAGCAGGGTAATGACTCCCAGCAAGAACTGACAAATCTGGTGCAGTCCAGGAGGCTGAGGTGCCCTGTGGTTCTTAAGGGAGCTGGTGGCCACAGAAGTTAACGCCTCTCACTTTTGATATTGACCTCCCCCACTCCCCTTTGCTCAGAGACACTTTTGCTCATATCAGTTCATCAAATACCCATGGAACTTGATCAGTTTGTCTGTCAGTTGTTCAGCTTTAGCATTGGTCGATATTACCCAGTTGAAGAGATGCATTTTCCACATAAATTCGTAGAATTCTTGCAGAAATAGAGCATTGGTGGTTCAGTGGTAGAATTCTCGCCTGCCATGCGGGAGACCCGGGTCCGATTCCCGGCCAATGCAGCAGAGGTCGTGTTTTTAATGCCATGTTAGTCGTTCCTCATAAGCGACAGCTGTCCCCAGAGCCACGAGCACAGCGCAGCTTCTCTCACTGGTGGCTGAATGTCAGAGTTGTTGTTTCCCGCGCAGGAGACCCAGGTTCGATTCCCAGCAGAAGCAAAGCAGTGTATCTTGCTACTTTAGAAGTGGGCAACTTATCAGTGTTTTACAGGGAACTAGTGGAAGCACTCTAGACAATGCTTTTCCATGCTTGTTCAACGAAGTACAAGCAATTATGGCTCATGCACCTGTGAAAAACTCCTGAAGGCAATAAAAAGGCTGCAGGCAAGAAAGGTCATGCTTAAAGAAACCAATGAGAGTAAACTGACCTGTTTGTTGTCTCTAAAAAACACCAGAAGAAAAATGTCCAGGGGGTCAATGCTGATCTGCATGAAAGTGGAATAAACTGCAAGGTAAGTAATGTAAGATCCCCAAGACAGCGCTACAAGGTCACAGTTGGACAGTGGCTTGTTGGAAGAGCAGGGTAATGACTCCCAGCAAGAACTGACAAATCTGGTGCAGTCCAGGAGACTGATGTGCCCTGTGGTTCTTAAGGGAGCTGGTGGCCACAGAAGTTAACGCCTCTCACTTTTGATATTGACCTCCCCCACTCCCCTTTGCTCAGAGACACTTTTGCTCATATCAGTTCATCAAATACCCATGGAACTTGATCAGTTTGTCTGTCAGTTGTTCAGCTTTAGCATTGGTCGATATTACCCAGTTGAAGAGATGCATTTTCCACATAAATTCGTAGAATTCTTGCAGAAATAGAGCATTGGTGGTTCAGTGGTAGAATTTTCGCCTGCCACGCGGGAGACCCGGGTCCGATTCCCAGACAATGCAGCAAAGGTCGTGTTTTTAAGGCCATGTTAGTCGTTCTTCATAAGCGGCAGCTGTCCCCAGAGCCACGAGCACAGCGCAGCTTCACTCACTGGTGGTTGAATGTCAGAGTTGTTGTTTCCCGCGCAGGAGACCCAGGTTCGATTCCCAGCAAAAGCTAAGCAGTGTATCTTGTTACTTTAGAAGTGGGCAACTTATCAGTGTTTTACAGGGAACTAGTGGAAGCACTCTAGACAATGCTTTTCCATGCTTGTTCAACGAAGTACAAGCAATTATGGCTCATGCACCTGTGAAAAACTCCTGAAGGCAATAAAAAGGCTGCAGGCAAGAAATGTCAGGCTTAAAGAAACCAATGAGAGTAAACTGACCTGTTTGTTGTCTCTAAAAAACACCAGAAGAAAAATGTCCAGGGGGTCAATGCTGATCTGCATGAAAGTGGAATAAACTGCAAGGTAAGTAATGTAAGATCCCCAAGACAGCGCTACAAGGTCACAGTTGGACAGTGGCTTGTTGGAAGAGCAGGGTAATGACTCCCAGCAAGAACTGACAAATCTGGTGCAGTCCAGGAGGCTGAGGTGCCCTGTGGTTCTTAAGGGAGCTGGTGGCCACAGAAGATAACGCCTCTCACTTTTGATATTGACCTCCCCCACTCCCCTTTGCTCAGAGACACTTTTGCTCATATCAGTTCATCAAATACCCATGGAACTTGATCAGTTTGTCTGTCAGTTGTTCAGCTTTAGCATTGGTCGATATTACCCAGTTGAAGAGATGCATTTTCCACATAAATTCGTAGAATTCAGGCAGAACTAGAGCATTGGTGGTTCAGTGGTAGAATTCTCGCCTGCCACGCGGGAGACCCGGGTCCGATTCCCCGCCAATGCAGCAGAGGTCGTGTTTTTAAGGCCATGTTAGTCGTTCTTCATAAGCGGCAGCTGTCCCCAGAGCCACGAGTACAGCGCAGCTTCACTCACTGGTGGCTGAATGTCAGAGTTGTTGTTTCCCGCGCAGGAGACCCAGGTTCGATTCCCAGCAGAAGCAAAGCAGTGTATCTTGCTACTTTAGAAGTGGGCAACTTATCAGTGTTTTACAGGGAACTAGTGGAAGCACTCTAGACAATGCTTTTCCATGCTTGTTCAACGAAGTACAAGCAATTATGGCTCATGCAAATGTGAAAAACTCCTGAAGGCAATAAAAAGGCTGCAGGCAAGAAAGGTCATGCTTAAAGAAACCAGTGAGAGTAAACTGACCTGTTTGTTGTCTCTAAAAAACACCAGAAGAAAAATGTCCAGGGTCAATGCTGACCTGCATGAAAGTGGAATAAACTGCAAGGTAAGTAATGTAAGATCCCCAAGACAGCGCTACAAGGTCACAGTTGGACAGTGGCTTGTTGGAAGAGCAGGGTAATGACTCCCAGCAAGAACTGACAAATCTGGTGCAGTCCAGGAGGCTGAGGTGCCCTGTGGTTCTTAAGGGAGCTGGTGGCCACAGAAGTTAACGCCTCTCACTTTTGATATTGACCTCCCCCACTCCCCTTTGCTCAGAGACACTTTTGCTCATATCAGTTCATCAAATACCCATGGAACTTGATCAGTTTGTCTGTCAGTTGTTCAGCTTTAGCATTGGTCGATATTACCCAGTTGAAGAGATGCATTTTCCACATAAATTCCTAGAATTCTTGCAGAAATAGAGCATTGGTGGTTCAGTGGTAGAATTCTCGCCTGCCACGCGGGAGACCCGGGTCCGATTCCCGGCCAATGCAGCAGAGGTCGTGTTTTTAAGGCCATGTTAGTCGTTCCTCATAAGCGGCAGCTGTCCCCAGAGCCACGAGCACAGCGCAGCTTCTCTCACTGGTGGCTGAATGTCAGAGTTGTTGTTTCCCGCGCAGGAGACCCAGGTTAGATTCCCAGCAGAAGCAAAGCAGTGTATCTTGCTACTTTAGAAGTGGGCAACTTATCAGTGTTTTACAGGGAACTAGTGGAAGCACTCTAGACAATGCTTTTCCATGCTTGTTCAACGAAGTACAAGCAATTATGGCTCATGCACCTGTGAAAAACTCCTGAAGGCAATAAAAAGGCTGCAGGCAAGAAAGGTCATGCTTAAAGAAACCAATGAGAGTAAACTGACCTGTTTGTTGTCTCTAAAAAACACCAGAAGAAAAATGTCCAGGGTCAATGCTGACCTGCATGAAAGTGGAATAAACTGCAAGGTAAGTAATGTAAGATCCCCAAGACAGCGGTACAAGGTCACAGTTGGACAGTGGCTTGTTGGAAGAGCAGGGTAATGACTCCCAGCAAGAACTGACAAATCTGGTGCAGTCCAGGAGGCTGAGGTGCCCTGTGGTTCTTAAGGGAGCTGGTGGCCACGGAAGTTAACGCCTCTCACTTTTGATATTGACCTCCCCCACTCCCCTTTGCTCAGAGACACTTTTGCTCATATCAGTTCATCAAATACCCATGGAACTTGATCAGTTTGTCTGTCAGTTGTTCAGCTTTAGCATTGGTCGATATTACCCAGTTGAAGAGATGCATTTTCCACATAAATTCGTAGAATTCTTGCAGAAATAGAGCATTGGTGGTTCAGTGGTAGAATTCTCGCCTGCCACGCGGGAGACCCGGGTCCGATTCCCGGCCAATGCAGCAGAGGTCGTGTTTTTAAGGCCATGTTAGTCGTTCCTCATAAGCGGCAGCTGTCCCCAGAGCCACGAGCACAGCGCACCTTCTCTCACTGGTGGCTGAATGTCAGAGTTGTTGTTTCCCGCGCAGGAGACCCAGGTTCGATTCCCAGCAGAAGCAAAGCAGTGTATCTTGCTACTTTAGAAGTGGGCAACTTATCAGTGTTTTACAGGGAACTAGTGGAAGCACTCTAGACAATGCTTTTCCATGCTTGTTCAACGAAGTACAAGCAATTATGGCTCATGCACCTGTGAAAAACTCCTGAAGGCAATAAAAAGGCTGCAGGCAAGAAAGGTCATGCTTAAAGAAACCAATGAGAGTAAACTGACCTGTTTGTTGTCTCTAAAAAACACCAGAAGAAAAATGTCCAGGGTCAATGCTGACCTGCATGAAAGTGGAATAAACTGCAAGGTAAGTAATGTAAGATCCCCAAGACAGCACTACAAGGTCACAGTTGGACAGTGGCTTGTTGGAAGAGCAGGGTAATGACTCCCAGCAAGAACTGACAAATCTGGTGCAGTCCAGGAGGCTGAGGTGCCCTGTGGTTCTTAAGGGAGCTGGTGGCCACAGAAGTTAACGCCTCTCACTTTTGATATTGACCTCCCCCACTCCCCTTTGCTCAGAGACACTTTTGCTCATATCAGTTCATCAAATACCCATGGAACTTGATCAGTTTGTCTGTCAGTTGTTCAGCTTTAGCATTGGTCGATATTACCCAGTTGAAGAGATGCATTTTCCACATAAATTCGTAGAATTCTTGCAGAAATAGAGCATTGGTGGTTCAGTGGTAGAATTCTCGCCTGCCACGCGGGAGACCCGGGTCCGATTCCCGGCCAATGCAGCAGAGGTCGTGTTTTTAAGGCCATGTTAGTCGTTCTTCATAAGCGGCAGCTGTCCCCAGAGCCATGAGCACAGCGCAGCTTCACTCACTGGTGGCTGAATGTCAGAGATGTTGTTTCCCGCGCAGGAGACCCAGGTTCGATTCCCAGCAGAAGCAAAGCAGTGTATCTTGCTACTTTAGAAGTGGGCAACTTATCAGTGTTTTACAGGGAACTAGTGGAAGCACTCTAGACAATGCTTTTCCATGCTTGTTCAACGAAGTACAAGCAATTATGGCTCATGCACCTGTGAAAAACTCCTGAAGGCAATAAAAAGGCTGCAGGCAAGAAAGGTCAGGCTTAAAGAAACCAATGAGAGTAAACTGACCTGTTTGTTGTCTCTAAAAAACACCAGAAGAAAAATGTCCAGGGGGTCAATGCTGATCTGCATGAAAGTGGAATAAACTGCAAGGTAAGTAATGTAAGATCCCCAAGACAGCGCTACAAGGTCACAGTTGGACAGTGGCTTGTTGGAAGAGCAGGGTAATGACTCCCAGCAAGAACTGACAAATCTGGTGCAGTCCAGGAGGCTGAGGTGCCCTGTGGTTCTTAAGGGAGCTGGTGGCCACAGAAGTTAACGCCTCTCACTTTTGATATTGACCTCCCCCACTCCCCTTTGCTCAGAGACACTTTTGCTCATATCAGTTCATCAAATACCCATGGAACTTGATCAGTTTGTCTGTCAGTTGTTCAGCTTTAGCATTGGTCGATATTACCCAGTTGAAGAGATGCATTTTCCACATAAATTCGTAGAATTCAGGCAGAAATAGAGCATTGGTGGTTCAGTGGTAGAATTCTCGCCTGCCACGCGGGAGACCCGGGTCTGATTCCCGGCCAATGCAGCAGAGGTCGTGTTTTTAAGGCCATATTAGTCGTTCTTCATAAGCGGCAGCTGTCCCCAGAGCCACGAGTACAGCGCAGCTTCTCTCACTGGTGGCTGAATGTCAGAGTTGTTGTTTCCCGCGCAGGAGACCCAGGTTCGATTCCCAGCAGAAGCAAAGCAGTGTATCTTGCTACTTTAGAAGTGGGCAACTTATCAGTGTTTTACAGGGAACTAGTGGAAGCACTCTAGACAATGCTTTTCCATGCTTGTTCAACGAAGTACAAGCAATTATGGCTCATGCACCTGTGAAAAACTCCTGAAGGCAATAAAAAGGCTGCAGGCAAGAAAGGTCATGCTTAAAGAAACCAATGAGAGTAAACTGACCTGTTTGTTGTCTCTAAAAAAACACCAGAATAAAAATGTCCAGGGTCAATGCTGACCTGCATGAAAGTGGAATAAACTGCAAGGTAAGTAATGTAAGATCCCCAAGACAGCACTACAAGGTCACAGTTGGACAGTGGCTTGTTGGAAGAGCAGGGTAATGACTCCCAGCAAGAACTGACAAATCTGGTGCAGTCCAGGAGGCTGAGGTGCCCTGTGGTTCTTAAGGGAGCTGGTGGCCACAGAAGTTAACGCCTCTCACTTTTGATATTGACCTCCCCCACTCCCCTTTGCTCAGAGACACTTTTGCTCATATCAGTTCATCAAATACCCATGGAACTTGATCAGTTTGTCTGTCAGTTGTTCAGCTTTAGCATTGGTCGATATTACCCAGTTGAAGAGATGCATTTTCCACATAAATTCGTAGAATTCTTGCAGAAATAGAGCATTGGTGGTTCAGTGGTAGAATTCTCGCCTGCCATGCGGGAGACCCGGGTCCGATTCCCGGCCAATGCAGCAGAGGTCGTGTTTTTAAGGCCATGTTAGTCGTTCTTCATAAGCGGCAGCTGTCCCCAGAGCCATGAGCACAGCGCAGCTTCACTCACTGGTGGCTGAATGTCAGAGATGTTGTTTCCCTCGCATTAGACCCAGGTTCGATTCCCAGCAGAAGCAAAGCAGTGTATCTTGCTACTTTAGAAGTGGGCAACTTATCAGTGTTTTACAGGGAACTAGTGGAAGCACTCTAGACAATGCTTTTCCATGCTTGTTCAACGAAGTACAAGCAATTATGGCTCATGCACCTGTGAAAAACTCCTGAAGGCAATAAAAAGGCTGCAGGCAAGAAAGGTCAGGCTTAAAGAAACCAATGAGAGTAAACTGACCTGTTTGTTGTCTCTAAAAAACACCAGAAGAAAAATGTCCAGGGGGTCAATGCTGATCTGCATGAAAGTGGAATAAACTGCAAGGTAAGTAATGTAAGATCCCCAAGGCAACGGAACAAGGTCACAGTTGGACAGTGGCTTGTTGGAAGAGCAGGGTAATGACTCCCAGCAAGAACTGACAAATCTGGTGCAGTCCAGGAGGCTGAGGTGCCCTGTGGTTCTTAAGGGAGCTGGTGGCCACAGAAGTTAACGCCTCTCACTTTTGATATTGACCTCCCCCACTCCCCTTTGCTCAGAGACACTTTTGCTCATATCAGTTCATCAAATACCCATGGAACTTGATCAGTTTGTCTGTCAGTTGTTCAGCTTTAGCATTGGTCGATATTACCCAGTTGAAGAGATGCATTTTCCACATAAATTCGTAGAATTCTTGCAGAAATAGAGCATTGGTGGTTCAGTGGTAGAATTCTCGCCTGCCATGCGGGAGACCCGGGTCCGATTCCCGGCCAATGCAGCAGAGGTCGTGTTTTTAAGGCCATGTTAGTCGTTCCTCATAAGCGACAGCTGTCCCCAGAGCCACGAGCACAGCGCAGCTTCTCTCACTGGTGGCTGAATGTCAGAGTTGTTGTTTCCCGCGCAGGAGACCCAGGTTCGATTCCCAGCAGAAGCAAAGCAGTGTATCTTGCTACTTTAGAAGTGGGCAACTTATCAGTGTTTTACAGGGAACTAGTGGAAGCACTCTAGACAATGCTTTTCCATGCTTGTTCAACGAAGTACAAGCAATTATGGCTCATGCACCTGTGAAAAACTCCTGAAGGCAATAAAAAGGCTGCAGGCAAGAAAGGTCATGCTTAAAGAAACCAATGAGAGTAAACTGACCTGTTTGTTGTCTCTAAAAAACACCAGAAGAAAAATGTCCAGGGGGTCAATGCTGATCTGCATGAAAGTGGAATAAACTGCAAGGTAAGTAATGTAAGATCCCCAAGACAGCGCTACAAGGTCACAGTTGGACAGTGGCTTGTTGGAAGAGCAGGGTAATGACTCCCAGCAAGAACTGACAAATCTGGTGCAGTCCAGGAGACTGAGGTGCCCTGTGGTTCTTAAGGGAGCTGGTGGCCACAGAAGTTAACGCCTCTCACTTTTGATATTGACCTCCCCCACTCCCCTTTGCTCAGAGACACTTTTGCTCATATCAGTTCATCAAATACCCATGGAACTTGATCAGTTTGTCTGTCAGTTGTTCAGCTTTAGCATTGGTCGATATTACCCAGTTGAAGAGATGCATTTTCCACATAAATTCGTAGAATTCTTGCAGAAATAGAGCATTGGTGGTTCAGTGGTAGAATTCTCGCCTGCCACGCGGGAGACCCGGGTCAGATTCCCGGCCAATGCAGCAGAGGTCGTGTTTTTAAGGCCATGTTAGTCGTTCCTCATAAGCGGCAGCTGTCCCCAGAGCCACGAGCACAGCGCAGCTTCTCTCACTGGTGGCTGAATGTCAGAGTTGTTGTTTCCCGCGCAGGAGACCCAGGTTAGATTCCCAGCAGAAGCAAAGCAGTGTATCTTGCTACTTTAGAAGTGGGCAACTTATCAGTGTTTTACAGGGAACTAGTGGAAGCACTCTAGACAATGTTTTTCCATGCTTGTTCAACGAAGTACAAGCAATTATGGCTCATGCACCTGTGAAAAACTCCTGAAGGCAATAAAAAGGCTGCAGGCAAGAAAGGTCATGCTTAAAGAAACCAATGAGAGTAAACTGACCTGTTTGTTGTCTCTAAAAAACACCAGAAGAAAAATGTCCAGGGTCAATGCTGACCTGCATGAAAGTGGAATAAACTGCAAGGTAAGTAATGTAAGATCCCCAAGACAGCGGTACAAGGTCACAGTTGGACAGTGGCTTGTTGGAAGAGCAGGGTAATGACTCCCAGCAAGAACTGACAAATCTGGTGCAGTCCAGGAGGCTGAGGTGCCCTGTGGTTCTTAAGGGAGCTGGTGGCCACAGAAGTTAACGCCTCTCACTTTTGATATTGACCTCCCCCACTCCCCTTTGCTCAGAGACACTTTTGCTCATATCAGTTCATCAAATACCCATGGAACTTGATCAGTTTGTCTGTCAGTTGTTCAGCTTTAGCATTGGTCGATATTACCCAGTTGAAGAGATGCATTTTCCACATAAATTCGTAGAATTCTTGCAGAAATAGTTCATTGGTGGTTCAGTGGTAGAATTCTCGCCTGCCACGCGGGAGACCCGGGTCCGATTCCCGGCCAATGCAGCAGAGGTTATGTTTTTAAGGCCATGTTAGTCGTTCTTCATAAGCGGCATCTGTCCCCAGAGCCACGAGTACAGCGCAGCTTCACTCACTGGTGGCTGAATGTCAGAGTTGTTGTTTCCCGCGCAGGAGACCCAGGTTCGATTCCAAGCAGAAGCAAAGCAGTGTATCTTGCTACTTTAGAAGTGGGCAACTTATCAGTGTTTTACAGGGAACTAGTGGAAGCACTCTAGACAATGCTTTTCCATGCTTGTTCAACGAAGTACAAGCAATTATGGCTCATGCACCTGTGAAAAACTCCTGAAGGCAATAAAAAGGCTGCAGGCAAGAAAGGTCATGCTTAAAGAAACCAATGAGAGTAAACTGACCTGTTTGTTGTCTCTAAAAAACACAAAAGAAAAATGTCCAGGGTCAATGCTGACCTGCATGAAAGTGGAATAAACTGCAAGGTAAGTAATGTAAGATCCCCAAGACAACGGAACAAGGTCACAGTTGGACAGTGGCTTGTTGGAAGAGCAGGGTAATGACTCCCAGCAAGAACTGACAAATCTGGTGCAGTCCAGGAGGCTGAGGTGCCCTGTGGTTCTTAAGGGAGCTGGTGGCCACAGAAGTTAACGCCTCTCACTTTTGATATTGACCTCCCCCACTCCCCTTTGCTCAGAGACACTTTTGCTCATATCAGTTCATCAAATACCCATGGAACTTGATCAGTTTGTCTGTCAGTTGTTCAGCTTTAGCATTGGTCGATATTACCCAGTTGAAGAGATGCATTTTCCACATAAATTCGTAGAATTCTTGCAGAAATAGAGCATTGGTGGTTCAGTGGTAGAATTCTCGCCTGCCATGCGGGAGACCCGGGTCCGATTCCCGGCCAATGCAGCAGAGGTCGTGTTTTTAAGGCCATGTTAGTCGTTCCTCATAAGCGACAGCTGTCCCCAGAGCCACGAGCACAGCGCAGCTTCTCTCACTGGTGGCTGAATGTCAGAGTTGTTGTTTCCCGCGCAGGAGACCCAGGTTCGATTCCCAGCAGAAGCAAAGCAGTGTATCTTGCTACTTTAGAAGTGGGCAACTTATCAGTGTTTTACAGGGAACTAGTGGAAGCACTCTAGACAATGCTTTTCCATGCTTGTTCAACGAAGTACAAGCAATTATGGCTCATGCACCTGTGAAAAACTCCTGAAGGCAATAAAAAGGCTGCAGGCAAGAAAGGTCATGCTTAAAGAAACCAATGAGAGTAAACTGACCTGTTTGTTGTCTCTAAAAAACACCAGAAGAAAAATGTCCAGGGGGTCAATGCTGATCTGCATGAAAGTGGAATAAACTGCAAGGTAAGTAATGTAAGATCCCCAAGACAGCGCTACAAGGTCACAGTTGGACAGTGGCTTGTTGGAAGAGCAGGGTAATGACTCCCAGCAAGAACTGACAAATCTGGTGCAGTCCAGGAGACTGAGGTGCCCTGTGGTTCTTAAGGGAGCTGGTGGCCACAGAAGTTAACGCCTCTCACTTTTGATATTGACCTCCCCCACTCCCCTTTGCTCAGAGACACTTTTGCTCATATCAGTTCATCAAATACCCATGGAACTTGATCAGTTTGTCTGTCAGTTGTTCAGCTTTAGCATTGGTCGATATTACCCAGTTGAAGAGATGCATTTTCCACATAAATTCGTAGAATTCTTGCAGAAATAGAGCATTGGTGGTTCAGTGGTAGAATTCTCGCCTGCCACGCGGGAGACCCGGGTCCGATTCCCGGCCAATGCAGCAAAGGTCGTGTTTTTAAGGCCATGCTAGTCGTTCTTCATAAGCGGCAGCTGTCCCCAGAGCCACGAGCACAGCGCAGCTTCACTCACTGGTGGTTGAATGTCAGAGTTGTTGTTTCCCGCGCAGGAGACCCAGGTTCAATTCCCAGCAAAAGCTAAGCAGTGTATCTTGCTACTTTAGAAGTGGGCAACTTATCAGTGTTTTACAGGGAACTAGTGGAAGCACTCTAGACAATGCTTTTCCATGCTTGTTCAACGAAGTACAAGCAATTATGGCTCATGCACCTGTGAAAAACTCCTGAAGGCAATAAAAAGGCTGCAGGCAAGAAAGGTCAGGCTTAAAGAAACCAATGAGAGTAAACTGACCTGTTTGTTGTCTCTAAAAAACACCAGAAGAAAAATGTCCAGGGGGTCAATGCTGATCTGCATGAAAGTGGAATAAACTGCAAGGTAAGTAATGTAAGATCCCCAAGACAGCGCTACAAGGTCACAGTTGGACAGTGGCTTGTTGGAAGAGCAGGGTAATGACTCCCAGCAAGAACTGACAAATCTGGTGCAGTCCAGGAGGCTGAGGTGCCCTGTGGTTCTTAAGGGAGCTGGTGGCCACAGAAGTTAACGCCTCTCACTTTTGATATTGACCTCCCCCACTCCCCTTTGCTCAGAGACACTTTTGCTCATATCAGTTCATCAAATACCCATGGAACTTGATCAGTTTGTCTGTCAGTTGTTCAGCTTTAGCATTGGTCGATATTACCCAGTTGAAGAGATGCATTTTCCACATAAATTCGTAGAATTCAGGCAGAAATAGAGCATTGGTGGTTCAGTGGTAGAATTCTCGCCTGCCACGCGGGAGACCCGGGTCCGATTCCCCGCCAATGCAGCAGAGGTCGTGTTTTTAAGGCCATGTTAGTCGTTCTTCATAAGCGGCAGCTGTCCCCAGAGCCACGAGTACAGCGCAGCTTCACTCACTGGTGGCTGAATGTCAGAGTTGTTGTTTCCCGCGCAGGAGACCCAGGTTCGATTCCCAGCAGAAGCAAAGCAGTGTATCTTGCTACTTTAGAAGTGGGCAACTTATCAGTGTTTTACAGGGAACTAGTGGAAGCACTCTAGACAATGCTTTTCCATGCTTGTTCAACGAAGTACAAGCAATTATGGCTCATGCACCTGTGAAAAACTCCTGAAGGCAATAAAAAGGCTGCAGGCAAGAAAGGTCATGCTTAAAGAAACCAGTGAGAGTAAACTGACCTGTTTGTTGTCTCTAAAAAACACCAGAAGAAAAATGTCCAGGGGGTCAATGCTGATCTGCATGAAAGTGGAATAAACTGCAAGGTAAGTAATGTAAGATCCCCAAGACAGCGCTACAAGGTCACAGTTGGACAGTGGCTTGTTGGAAGAGCAGGGTAATGACTCCCAGCAAGAACTGACAAATCTGGTGCAGTCCAGGAGACTGAGGTGCCCTGTGGTTCTTAAGGGAGCTGGTGGCCACAGAAGTTAACGCCTCTCACTTTTGATATTGACCTCCCCCACTCCCCTTTGCTCAGAGACACTTTTGCTCATATCAGTTCATCAAATACCCATGGAACTTGATCAGTTTGTCTGTCAGTTGTTCAGCTTTAGCATTGGTCGATATTACCCAGTTGAAGAGATGCATTTTCCACATAAATTCGTAGAATTCTTGCAGAAATAGAGCATTGGTGGTTCAGTGGTAGAATTCTCGCCTGCCACGCGGGAGACCCGGGTCCGATTCCCGGCCAATGCAGCAGAGGTCGTGTTTTTAAGGCCATGTTAGTCGTTCTTCATAAGCGGCAGCTGTCCCCAGAGCCATGAGCACAGCGCAGCTTCACTCACTGGTGGCTGAATGTCAGAGATGTTGTTTCCCGCGCAGGAGACCCAGGTTCGATTCCCAGCAGAAGCAAAGCAGTGTATCTTGCTACTTTAGAAGTGGGCAACTTATCAGTGTTTTACAGGGAACTAGTGGAAGCACTCTAGACAATGCTTTTCCATGCTTGTTCAACGAAGTACAAGCAATTATGGCTCATGCACCTGTGAAAAACTCCTGAAGGCAATAAAAAGGCTGCAGGCAAGAAAGGTCAGGCTTAAAGAAACCAATGAGAGTAAACTGACCTGTTTGTTGTCTCTAAAAAACACCAGAAGAAAAATGTCCAGGGGGTCAATGCTGATCTGCATGAAAGTGGAATAAACTGCAAGGTAAGTAATGTAAGATCCCCAAGACAGCGCTACAAGGTCACAGTTGGACAGTGGCTTGTTGGAAGAGCAGGGTAATGACTCCCAGCAAGAACTGACAAATCTGGTGCAGTCCAGGAGGCTGAGGTGCCCTGTGGTTCTTAAGGGAGCTGGTGGCCACAGAAGTTAACGCCTCTCACTTTTGATATTGACCTCCCCCACTCCCCTTTGCTCAGAGACACTTTTGCTCATATCAGTTCATCAAATACCCATGGAACTTGATCAGTTTGTCTGTCAGTTGTTCAGCTTTAGCATTGGTCGATATTACCCAGTTGAAGAGATGCATTTTCCACATAAATTCGTAGAATTCAGGCAGAAATAGAGCATTGGTGGTTCAGTGGTAGAATTCTCGCCTGCCACGCGGGAGACCCGGGTCTGATTCCCGGCCAATGCAGCAGAGGTCGTGTTTTTAAGGCCATATTAGTCGTTCTTCATAAGCGGCAGCTGTCCCCAGAGCCACGAGTACAGCGCAGCTTCTCTCACTGGTGGCTGAATGTCAGAGTTGTTGTTTCCCGCGCAGGAGACCCAGGTTCGATTCCCAGCAGAAGCAAAGCAGTGTATCTTGCTACTTTAGAAGTGGGCAACTTATCAGTGTTTTACAGGGAACTAGTGGAAGCACTCTAGACAATGCTTTTCCATGCTTGTTCAACGAAGTACAAGCAATTATGGCTCATGCACCTGTGAAAAACTCCTGAAGGCAATAAAAAGGCTGCAGGCAAGAAAGGTCATGCTTAAAGAAACCAATGAGAGTAAACTGACCTGTTTGTTGTCTCTAAAAAAACACCAGAATAAAAATGTCCAGGGTCAATGCTGACCTGCATGAAAGTGGAATAAACTGCAAGGTAAGTAATGTAAGATCCCCAAGACAGCACTACAAGGTCACAGTTGGACAGTGGCTTGTTGGAAGAGCAGGGTAATGACTCCCAGCAAGAACTGACAAATCTGGTGCAGTCCAGGAGGCTGAGGTGCCCTGTGGTTCTTAAGGGAGCTGGTGGCCACAGAAGTTAACGCCTCTCACTTTTGATATTGACCTCCCCCACTCCCCTTTGCTCAGAGACACTTTTGCTCATATCAGTTCATCAAATACCCATGGAACTTGATCAGTTTGTCTGTCAGTTGTTCAGCTTTAGCATTGGTCGATATTACCCAGTTGAAGAGATGCATTTTCCACATAAATTCGTAGAATTCTTGCAGAAATAGAGCATTGGTGGTTCAGTGGTAGAATTCTCGCCTGCCATGCGGGAGACCCGGGTCCGATTCCCGGCCAATGCAGCAGAGGTCGTGTTTTTAAGGCCATGTTAGTCGTTCTTCATAAGCGGCAGCTGTCCCCAGAGCCATGAGCACAGCGCAGCTTCACTCACTGGTGGCTGAATGTCAGAGATGTTGTTTCCCTCGCATTAGACCCAGGTTCGATTCCCAGCAGAAGCAAAGCAGTGTATCTTGCTACTTTAGAAGTGGGCAACTTATCAGTGTTTTACAGGGAACTAGTGGAAGCACTCTAGACAATGCTTTTCCATGCTTGTTCAACGAAGTACAAGCAATTATGGCTCATGCACCTGTGAAAAACTCCTGAAGGCAATAAAAAGGCTGCAGGCAAGAAAGGTCAGGCTTAAAGAAACCAATGAGAGTAAACTGACCTGTTTGTTGTCTCTAAAAAACACCAGAAGAAAAATGTCCAGGGGGTCAATGCTGATCTGCATGAAAGTGGAATAAACTGCAAGGTAAGTAATGTAAGATCCCCAAGGCAACGGAACAAGGTCACAGTTGGACAGTGGCTTGTTGGAAGAGCAGGGTAATGACTCCCAGCAAGAACTGACAAATCTGGTGCAGTCCAGGAGGCTGAGGTGCCCTGTGGTTCTTAAGGGAGCTGGTGGCCACAGAAGTTAACGCCTCTCACTTTTGATATTGACCTCCCCCACTCCCCTTTGCTCAGAGACACTTTTGCTCATATCAGTTCATCAAATACCCATGGAACTTGATCAGTTTGTCTGTCAGTTGTTCAGCTTTAGCATTGGTCGATATTACCCAGTTGAAGAGATGCATTTTCCACATAAATTCGTAGAATTCTTGCAGAAATAGAGCATTGGTGGTTCAGTGGTAGAATTCTCGCCTGCCATGCGGGAGACCCGGGTCCGATTCCCGGCCAATGCAGCAGAGGTCGTGTTTTTAAGGCCATGTTAGTCGTTCCTCATAAGCGACAGCTGTCCCCAGAGCCACGAGCACAGCGCAGCTTCTCTCACTGGTGGCTGAATGTCAGAGTTGTTGTTTCCCGCGCAGGAGACCCAGGTTCGATTCCCAGCAGAAGCAAAGCAGTGTATCTTGCTACTTTAGAAGTGGGCAACTTATCAGTGTTTTACAGGGAACTAGTGGAAGCACTCTAGACAATGCTTTTCCATGCTTGTTCAACGAAGTACAAGCAATTATGGCTCATGCACCTGTGAAAAACTCCTGAAGGCAATAAAAAGGCTGCAGGCAAGAAAGGTCATGCTTAAAGAAACCAATGAGAGTAAACTGACCTGTTTGTTGTCTCTAAAAAACACCAGAAGAAAAATGTCCAGGGGGTCAATGCTGATCTGCATGAAAGTGGAATAAACTGCAAGGTAAGTAATGTAAGATCCCCAAGACAGCGCTACAAGGTCACAGTTGGACAGTGGCTTGTTGGAAGAGCAGGGTAATGACTCCCAGCAAGAACTGACAAATCTGGTGCAGTCCAGGAGACTGAGGTGCCCTGTGGTTCTTAAGGGAGCTGGTGGCCACAGAAGTTAACGCCTCTCACTTTTGATATTGACCTCCCCCACTCCCCTTTGCTCAGAGACACTTTTGCTCATATCAGTTCATCAAATACCCATGGAACTTGATCAGTTTGTCTGTCAGTTGTTCAGCTTTAGCATTGGTCGATATTACCCAGTTGAAGAGATGCATTTTCCACATAAATTCGTAGAATTCTTGCAGAAATAGAGCATTGGTGGTTCAGTGGTAGAATTCTCGCCTGCCACGCGGGAGACCCGGGTCAGATTCCCGGCCAATGCAGCAGAGGTCGTGTTTTTAAGGCCATGTTAGTCGTTCCTCATAAGCGGCAGCTGTCCCCAGAGCCACGAGCACAGCGCAGCTTCTCTCACTGGTGGCTGAATGTCAGAGTTGTTGTTTCCCGCGCAGGAGACCCAGGTTAGATTCCCAGCAGAAGCAAAGCAGTGTATCTTGCTACTTTAGAAGTGGGCAACTTATCAGTGTTTTACAGGGAACTAGTGGAAGCACTCTAGACAATGTTTTTCCATGCTTGTTCAACGAAGTACAAGCAATTATGGCTCATGCACCTGTGAAAAACTCCTGAAGGCAATAAAAAGGCTGCAGGCAAGAAAGGTCATGCTTAAAGAAACCAATGAGAGTAAACTGACCTGTTTGTTGTCTCTAAAAAACACCAGAAGAAAAATGTCCAGGGTCAATGCTGACCTGCATGAAAGTGGAATAAACTGCAAGGTAAGTAATGTAAGATCCCCAAGACAGCGGTACAAGGTCACAGTTGGACAGTGGCTTGTTGGAAGAGCAGGGTAATGACTCCCAGCAAGAACTGACAAATCTGGTGCAGTCCAGGAGGCTGAGGTGCCCTGTGGTTCTTAAGGGAGCTGGTGGCCACAGAAGTTAACGCCTCTCACTTTTGATATTGACCTCCCCCACTCCCCTTTGCTCAGAGACACTTTTGCTCATATCAGTTCATCAAATACCCATGGAACTTGATCAGTTTGTCTGTCAGTTGTTCAGCTTTAGCATTGGTCGATATTACCCAGTTGAAGAGATGCATTTTCCACATAAATTCGTAGAATTCTTGCAGAAATAGTTCATTGGTGGTTCAGTGGTAGAATTCTCGCCTGCCACGCGGGAGACCCGGGTCCGATTCCCGGCCAATGCAGCAGAGGTTATGTTTTTAAGGCCATGTTAGTCGTTCTTCATAAGCGGCATCTGTCCCCAGAGCCACGAGTACAGCGCAGCTTCACTCACTGGTGGCTGAATGTCAGAGTTGTTGTTTCCCGCGCAGGAGACCCAGGTTCGATTCCAAGCAGAAGCAAAGCAGTGTATCTTGCTACTTTAGAAGTGGGCAACTTATCAGTGTTTTACAGGGAACTAGTGGAAGCACTCTAGACAATGCTTTTCCATGCTTGTTCAACGAAGTACAAGCAATTATGGCTCATGCACCTGTGAAAAACTCCTGAAGGCAATAAAAAGGCTGCAGGCAAGAAAGGTCATGCTTAAAGAAACCAATGAGAGTAAACTGACCTGTTTGTTGTCTCTAAAAAACACAAAAGAAAAATGTCCAGGGTCAATGCTGACCTGCATGAAAGTGGAATAAACTGCAAGGTAAGTAATGTAAGATCCCCAAGACAACGGAACAAGGTCACAGTTGGACAGTGGCTTGTTGGAAGAGCAGGGTAATGACTCCCAGCAAGAACTGACAAATCTGGTGCAGTCCAGGAGGCTGAGGTGCCCTGTGGTTCTTAAGGGAGCTGGTGGCCACAGAAGTTAACGCCTCTCACTTTTGATATTGACCTCCCCCACTCCCCTTTGCTCAGAGACACTTTTGCTCATATCAGTTCATCAAATACCCATGGAACTTGATCAGTTTGTCTGTCAGTTGTTCAGCTTTAGCATTGGTCGATATTACCCAGTTGAAGAGATGCATTTTCCACATAAATTCGTAGAATTCTTGCAGAAATAGAGCATTGGTGGTTCAGTGGTAGAATTCTCGCCTGCCATGCGGGAGACCCGGGTCCGATTCCCGGCCAATGCAGCAGAGGTCGTGTTTTTAAGGCCATGTTAGTCGTTCCTCATAAGCGACAGCTGTCCCCAGAGCCACGAGCACAGCGCAGCTTCTCTCACTGGTGGCTGAATGTCAGAGTTGTTGTTTCCCGCGCAGGAGACCCAGGTTCGATTCCCAGCAGAAGCAAAGCAGTGTATCTTGCTACTTTAGAAGTGGGCAACTTATCAGTGTTTTACAGGGAACTAGTGGAAGCACTCTAGACAATGCTTTTCCATGCTTGTTCAACGAAGTACAAGCAATTATGGCTCATGCACCTGTGAAAAACTCCTGAAGGCAATAAAAAGGCTGCAGGCAAGAAAGGTCATGCTTAAAGAAACCAATGAGAGTAAACTGACCTGTTTGTTGTCTCTAAAAAACACCAGAAGAAAAATGTCCAGGGGGTCAATGCTGATCTGCATGAAAGTGGAATAAACTGCAAGGTAAGTAATGTAAGATCCCCAAGACAGCGCTACAAGGTCACAGTTGGACAGTGGCTTGTTGGAAGAGCAGGGTAATGACTCCCAGCAAGAACTGACAAATCTGGTGCAGTCCAGGAGACTGAGGTGCCCTGTGGTTCTTAAGGGAGCTGGTGGCCACAGAAGTTAACGCCTCTCACTTTTGATATTGACCTCCCCCACTCCCCTTTGCTCAGAGACACTTTTGCTCATATCAGTTCATCAAATACCCATGGAACTTGATCAGTTTGTCTGTCAGTTGTTCAGCTTTAGCATTGGTCGATATTACCCAGTTGAAGAGATGCATTTTCCACATAAATTCGTAGAATTCTTGCAGAAATAGAGCATTGGTGGTTCAGTGGTAGAATTCTCGCCTGCCACGCGGGAGACCCGGGTCCGATTCCCGGCCAATGCAGCAAAGGTCGTGTTTTTAAGGCCATGCTAGTCGTTCTTCATAAGCGGCAGCTGTCCCCAGAGCCACGAGCACAGCGCAGCTTCACTCACTGGTGGTTGAATGTCAGAGTTGTTGTTTCCCGCGCAGGAGACCCAGGTTCAATTCCCAGCAAAAGCTAAGCAGTGTATCTTGCTACTTTAGAAGTGGGCAACTTATCAGTGTTTTACAGGGAACTAGTGGAAGCACTCTAGACAATGCTTTTCCATGCTTGTTCAACGAAGTACAAGCAATTATGGCTCATGCACCTGTGAAAAACTCCTGAAGGCAATAAAAAGGCTGCAGGCAAGAAAGGTCAGGCTTAAAGAAACCAATGAGAGTAAACTGACCTGTTTGTTGTCTCTAAAAAACACCAGAAGAAAAATGTCCAGGGGGTCAATGCTGATCTGCATGAAAGTGGAATAAACTGCAAGGTAAGTAATGTAAGATCCCCAAGACAGCGCTACAAGGTCACAGTTGGACAGTGGCTTGTTGGAAGAGCAGGGTAATGACTCCCAGCAAGAACTGACAAATCTGGTGCAGTCCAGGAGGCTGAGGTGCCCTGTGGTTCTTAAGGGAGCTGGTGGCCACAGAAGTTAACGCCTCTCACTTTTGATATTGACCTCCCCCACTCCCCTTTGCTCAGAGACACTTTTGCTCATATCAGTTCATCAAATACCCATGGAACTTGATCAGTTTGTCTGTCAGTTGTTCAGCTTTAGCATTGGTCGATATTACCCAGTTGAAGAGATGCATTTTCCACATAAATTCGTAGAATTCAGGCAGAAATAGAGCATTGGTGGTTCAGTGGTAGAATTCTCGCCTGCCACGCGGGAGACCCGGGTCCGATTCCCCGCCAATGCAGCAGAGGTCGTGTTTTTAAGGCCATGTTAGTCGTTCTTCATAAGCGGCAGCTGTCCCCAGAGCCACGAGTACAGCGCAGCTTCACTCACTGGTGGCTGAATGTCAGAGTTGTTGTTTCCCGCGCAGGAGACCCAGGTTCGATTCCCAGCAGAAGCAAAGCAGTGTATCTTGCTACTTTAGAAGTGGGCAACTTATCAGTGTTTTACAGGGAACTAGTGGAAGCACTCTAGACAATGCTTTTCCATGCTTGTTCAACGAAGTACAAGCAATTATGGCTCATGCACCTGTGAAAAACTCCTGAAGGCAATAAAAAGGCTGCAGGCAAGAAAGGTCATGCTTAAAGAAACCAGTGAGAGTAAACTGACCTGTTTGTTGTCTCTAAAAAACACCAGAAGAAAAATGTCCAGGGGGTCAATGCTGATCTGCATGAAAGTGGAATAAACTGCAAGGTAAGTAATGTAAGATCCCCAAGACAGCGCTACAAGGTCACAGTTGGACAGTGGCTTGTTGGAAGAGCAGGGTAATGACTCCCAGCAAGAACTGACAAATCTGGTGCAGTCCAGGAGACTGAGGTGCCCTGTGGTTCTTAAGGGAGCTGGTGGCCACAGAAGTTAACGCCTCTCACTTTTGATATTGACCTCCCCCACTCCCCTTTGCTCAGAGACACTTTTGCTCATATCAGTTCATCAAATACCCATGGAACTTGATCAGTTTGTCTGTCAGTTGTTCAGCTTTAGCATTGGTCGATATTACCCAGTTGAAGAGATGCATTTTCCACATAAATTCGTAGAATTCTTGCAGAAATAGAGCATTGGTGGTTCAGTGGTAGAATTCTCGCCTGCCACGCGGGAGACCCGGGTCCGATTCCCGGCCAATGCAGCAGAGGTCGTGTTTTTAAGGCCATGTTAGTCGTTCCTCATAAGCGGCAGCTGTCCCCAGAGCCACGAGCACAGCGCAGCTTCTCTCACTGGTGGCTGAATGTCAGAGTTGTTGTTTCCCGCGCAGGAGACCCAGGTTAGATTCCCAGCAGAAGCAAAGCAGTGTATCTTGCTACTTTAGAAGTGGGCAACTTATCAGTGTTTTACAGGGAACTAGTGGAAGCACTCTAGACAATGCTTTTCCATGCTTGTTCAACGAAGTACAAGCAATTATGGCTCATGCACCTGTGAAAAACTCCTGAAGGCAATAAAAAGGCTGCAGGCAAGAAAGGTCATGCTTAAAGAAACCAATGAGAGTAAACTGACCTGTTTGTTGTCTCTAAAAAACACCAGAAGAAAAATGTCCAGGGTCAATGCTGACCTGCATGAAAGTGGAATAAACTGCAAGGTAAGTAATGTAAGATCCCCAAGACAGCGGTACAAGGTCACAGTTGGACAGTGGCTTGTTGGAAGAGCAGGGTAATGACTCCCAGCAAGAACTGACAAATCTGGTGCAGTCCAGGAGGCTGAGGTGCCCTGTGGTTCTTAAGGGAGCTGGTGGCCACAGAAGTTAACGCCTCTCACTTTTGATATTGACCTCCCCCACTCCCCTTTGCTCAGAGACACTTTTGTTCATATCAGTTCATCAAATACCCATGGAACTTGATCAGTTTGTCTGTCAGTTGTTCAGCTTTAGCATTGGTCGATATTACCCAGTTGAAGAGATGCATTTTCCACATAAATTCGTAGAATTCTTGCAGAAATAGAGCATTGGTGGTTCAGTGGTAGAATTCTCGCCTGCCACGCGGGAGACCCGGGTCCGATTCCCGGCCAATGCAGCAGAGGTCGTGTTTTTAAGGCCATGTTAGTCGTTCTTCATAAGCGGCAGCTGTCCCCAGAGCCATGAGCACAGCGCAGCTTCACTCACTGGTGGCTGAATGTCAGAGATGTTGTTTCCCACGCATTAGACCCAGGTTCGATTCCCAGCAGAAGCAAAGCAGTGTATCTTGCTACTTTAGAAGTGGGCAACTTATCAGTGTTTTACAGGGAACTAGTGGAAGCACTCTAGACAATGCTTTTCCATGCTTGTTCAACGAAGTACAAGCAATTATGGCTCATGCACCTGTGAAAAACTCCTGAAGGCAATAAAAAGGCTGCAGGCAAGAAAGGTCAGGCTTAAAGAAACCAATGAGAGTAAACTGACCTGTTTGTTGTCTCTAAAAAACACCAGAAGAAAAATGTCCAGGGGGTCAATGCTGATCTGCATGAAAGTGGAATAAACTGCAAGGTAAGTAATGTAAGATCCCCAAGACAGCGCTACAAGGTCACAGTTGGACAGTGGCTTGTTGGAAGAGCAGGGTAATGACTCCCAGCAAGAACTGACAAATCTGGTGCAGTCCAGGAGGCTGAGGTGCCCTGTGGTTCTTAAGGGAGCTGGTGGCCACAGAAGTTAACGCCTCTCACTTTTGATATTGACCTCCCCCACTCCCCTTTGCTCAGAGACACTTTTGCTCATATCAGTTCATCAAATACCCATGGAACTTGATCAGTTTGTCTGTCAGTTGTTCAGCTTTAGCATTGGTCGATATTACCCAGTTGAAGAGATGCATTTTCCACATAAATTCGTAGAATTCTTGCAGAAATAGTTCATTGGTGGTTCAGTGGTAGAATTCTCGCCTGCCACGCGGGAGACCCGGGTCCGATTCCCGGCCAATGCAGCAGAGGTCGTGTTTTTAAGGCCATGTTAGTCGTTCTTCATAAGCGGCATCTGTCCCCAGAGCCACGAGTACAGCGCAGCTTCACTCACTGGTGGCTGAATGTCAGAGTTGTTGTTTCCCGCGCAGGAGACCCAGGTTCGATTCCCAGCAGAAGCAAAGCAGTGTATCTTGCTACTTTAGAAGTGGGCAACTTATCAGTGTTTTACAGGGAACTAGTGGAAGCACTCTAGACAATGCTTTTCCATGCTTGTTCAACGAAGTACAAGCAATTATGGCTCATGCACCTGTGAAAAACTCCTGAAGGCAATAAAAAGGCTGCAGGCAAGAAAGGTCATGCTTAAAGAAACCAATGAGAGTAAACTGACCTGTTTGTTGTCTCTAAAAAACACCAGAAGAAAAATGTCCAGGGTCAATGCTGACCTGCATGAAAGTGGAATAAACTGCAAGGTAAGTAATGTAAGATCCCCAAGACAACGGAACAAGGTCACAGTTGGACAGTGGCTTGTTGGAAGAGCAGGGTAATGACTCCCAGCAAGAACTGACAAATCTGGTGCAGTCCAGGAGGCTGAGGTGCCCTGTGGTTCTTAAGGGAGCTGGTGGCCACAGAAGTTAACGCCTCTCACTTTTGATATTGACCTCCCCCACTCCCCTTTGCTCAGAGACACTTTTGCTCATATCAGTTCATCAAATACCAATGGAACTTGATCAGTTTGTCTGTCAGTTGTTCAGCTTTAGCATTGGTCGATATTACCCAGTTGAAGAGATGCATTTTCCACATAAATTCGTAGAATTCTTGCAGAAATAGAGCATTGGTGGTTCAGTGGTAGAATTCTCGCCTGCCACGCGGGAGACCCGGGTCCGATTCCCGGCCAATGCAGCAGAGGTCGTGTTTTTAAGGCCATGTTAGTCGTTCCTCATAAGCGGCAGCTGTCCCCAGAGCCACGAGCACAGCGCAGCTTCACTCACTGGTGGCTGAATGTCAGAGTTGTTGTTTCCCGCGCAGGAGACCCAGGTTCGATTCCCAGCAGATGCAAAGCAGTGTATCTTGCTACTTTAGAAGTGGGCAACTTATCAGTGTTTTACAGGGAACTAGTGGAAGCACTCTAGACAATGCTTTTCCATGCTTGTTCAACGAAGTACAAGCAATTATGGCTCATGCACCTGTGAAAAACTCCTGAAGGCAATAAAAAGGCTGCAGGCAAGAAAGGTCAGGCTTAAAGAAACCAATGAGAGTAAACTGACCTGTTTGTTGTCTCTAAAAAACACCAGAAGAAAAATGTCCAGGGTCAATGCTGACCTGCATGAAAGTGGAATAAACTGCAAGGTAAGTAATGTAAGATCCCCAAGACAGCGCTACAAGGTCACAGTTGGACAGTGGCTTGTTGGAAGAGCAGGGTAATGACTCCCAGCAAGAACTGACAAATCTGGTGCAGTCCAGGAGGCTGAGGTGCCCTGTGGTTCTTAAGGGAGCTGGTGGCCACAGAAGTTAACGCCTCTCACTTTTGATATTGACCTCCCCCACTCCCCTTTGCTCAGAGACACTTTTGCTCATATCAGTTCATCAAATACCCATGGAACTTGATCAGTTTGTCTGTCAGTTGTTCAGCTTTAGCATTGGTCGATATTACCCAGTTGAAGAGATGCATTTTCCACATAAATTCGTAGAATTCTTGCAGAAATAGAGCATTGGTGGTTCAGTGGTAGAATTCTCGCCTGCCTTGCGGGAGACCCGGGTCCGATTCCCGGCCAATGCAGCAGAGGTCGTGTTTTTAAGGCCATGTTAGTCGTTCCTCATAAGCGACAGCTGTCCCCAGAGCCACGAGCACAGCGCAGCTTCTCTCACTGGTGGCTGAATGTCAGAGTTGTTGTTTCCCGCGCAGGAGACCCAGGTTAGATTCCCAGCAGAAGCAAAGCAGTGTATCTTGCTACTTTAGAAGTGGGCAACTTATCAGTGTTTTACAGGGAACTAGTGGAAGCACTCTAGACAATGCTTTTCCATGCTTGTTCAACGAAGTACAAGCAATTATGGCTCATGCACCTGTGAAAAACTCCTGAAGGCAATAAAAAGGCTGCAGGCAAGAAAGGTCATGCTTAAAGAAACCAATGAGAGTAAACTGACCTGTTTGTTGTCTCTAAAAAACACCAGAAGAAAAATGTCCAGGGGGTCAATGCTGATCTGCATGAAAGTGGAATAAACTGCAAGGTAAGTAATGTAAGATCCCCAAGACAGCGCTACAAGGTCACAGTTGGACAGTGGCTTGTTGGAAGAGCAGGGTAATGACTCCCAGCAAGAACTGACAAATCTGGTGCAGTCCAGGAGACTGAGGTGCCCTGTGGTTCTTAAGGGAGCTGGTGGCCACAGAAGTTAACGCCTCTCACTTTTGATATTGACCTCCCCCACTCCCCTTTGCTCAGAGACACTTTTGCTCATATCAGTTCATCAAATACCCATGGAACTTGATCAGTTTGTCTGTCAGTTGTTCAGCTTTAGCATTGGTCGATATTACCCAGTTGAAGAGATGCATTTTCCACATAAATTCGTAGAATTCTTGCAGAAATAGAGCATTGGTGGTTCAGTGGTAGAATTCTCGCCTGCCACGCGGGAGACCCGGGTCCGATTCCCGGCCAATGCAGCAAAGGTCGTGTTTTTAAGGCCATGTTAGTCGTTCTTCATAAGCGGCAGCTGTCCCCAGAGCCACGAGCACAGCGCAGCTTCACTCACTGGTGGTTGAATGTCAGAGTTGTTGTTTCCCGCACAGGAGACCCAGGTTCTATTCCCAGCAAAAGCTAAGCAGTGTATCTTGCTACTTTAGAAGTGGGCAACTTATCAGTGTTTTACAGGGAACTAGTGGAAGCACTCTAGACAATGCTTTTCCATGCTTGTTCAACGAAGTACAAGCAATTATGGCTCATGCACCTGTGAAAAACTCCTGAAGGCAATAAAAAGGCTGCAGGCAAGAAAGGTCAGGCTTAAAGAAACCAATGAGAGTAAACTGACCTGTTTGTTGTCTCTAAAAAACACCAGAAGAAAAATGTCCAGGGGGTCAATGCTGATCTGCATGAAAGTGGAATAAACTGCAAGGTAAGTAATGTAAGATCCCCAAGACAGCGCTACAAGGTCACAGTTGGACAGTGGCTTGTTGGAAGAGCAGGGTAATGACTCCCAGCAAGAACTGACAAATCTGGTGCAGTCCAGGAGACTGAGGTGCCCTGTGGTTCTTAAGGGAGCTGGTGGCCACAGAAGTTAACGCCTCTCACTTTTGATATTGACCTCCCCCACTCCCCTTTGCTCAGAGACACTTTTGCTCATATCAGTTCATCAAATACCCATGGAACTTGATCAGTTTGTCTGTCAGTTGTTCAGCTTTAGCATTGGTCGATATTACCCAGTTGAAGAGATGCATTTTCCACATAAATTCGTAGAATTCAGGCAGAAATAGAGCATTGGTGGTTCAGTGGTAGAATTCTCGCCTGCCACGAGGGAGACCCGGGTCCGATTCCCCGCCAATGCAGCAGAGGTCGTGTTTTTAAGGCCATGTTAGTCGCTCTTCATAAGCGGCAGCTGTCCCCAGAGCCACGAGTACAGCGCAGCTTCACTCACTGGTGGCTGAATGTCAGAGTTGTTGTTTCCCGCGCAGGAGACCCAGGTTCGATTCCCAGCAGAAGCAAAGCAGTGTATCTTGCTACTTTAGAAGTGGGCAACTTATCAGTGTTTTACAGGGAACTAGTGGAAGCACTCTAGACAATGCTTTTCCATGCTTGTTCAACGAAGTACAAGCAATTATGGCTCATGCACCTGTGAAAAACTCCTGAAGGCAATAAAAAGGCTGCAGGCAAGAAAGGTCATGCTTAAAGAAACCAGTGAGAGTAAACTGACCTGTTTGTTGTCTCTAAAAAACACCAGAAGAAAAATGTCCAGGGTCAATGCTGACCTCCATGAAAGTGGAATAAACTGCAAGGTAAGTAATGTAAGATCCCCAAGACAGCGCTACAAGGTCACAGTTGGACAGTGGCTTGTTGGAAGAGCAGGGTAATGACTCCCAGCAAGAACTGACAAATCTGGTGCAGTCCAGGAGGCTGAGGTGCCCTGTGGTTCTTAAGGGAGCTGGTGGCCACAGAAGTTAACGCCTCTCACTTTTGATATTGACCTCCCCCACTCCCCTTTGCTCAGAGACACTTTTGCTCATATCAGTTCATCAAATACCCATGGAACTTGATCAGTTTGTCTGTCAGTTGTTCAGCTTTAGCATTGGTCGATATTACCCAGTTGAAGAGATGCATTTTCCACATAAATTCGTAGAATTCTTGCAGAAATAGGACATTGGTGGTTCAGTGGTAGAATTCTCGCCTGCCACGCGGGAGACCCGGGTCCGATTCCCGGCCAATGCAGCAAAGGTCGTGTTTTTAAGGCCATGTTAGTCGTTCTTCATTAGCGGCAGCTGTCCCCAGAGCCACGAGCACAGCGCAGCTTCACTCACTGGTGGTTGAATGTCAGAGTTGTTGTTTCCCGCGCAGGAGACCCAGGTTCAATTCCCAGCAAAAGCTAAGCAGTGTATCTTGCTACTTTAGAAGTGGGCAACTTATCAGTGTTTTACAGGGAACTAGTGGAAGCACTCTAGACAATGCTTTTCCATGCTTGTTCAACGAAGTACAAGCAATTATGGCTCATGCACCTGTGAAAAACTCCTGAAGGCAATAAAAAGGCTGCAGGCAAGAAAGGTCAGGCTTAAAGAAACCAATGAGAGTAAACTGACCTGTTTGTTGTCTCTAAAAAACACCAGAAGAAAAATGTCCAGGGGTTCAATGCTGATCTGCATGAAAGTGGAATAAACTGCAAGGTAAGTAATGTAAGATCCCCAAGACAGCGCTACAAGGTCACAGTTGGACAGTGGCTTGTTGGAAGAGCAGGGTAATGACTCCCAGCAAGAACTGACAAATCTGGTGCAGTCCAGGAGGCTGAGGTGCCCTGTGGTTCTTAAGGGAGCTGGTGGCCACAGAAGTTAACGCCTCTCACTTTTGATATTGACCTCCCCCACTCCCCTTTGCTCAGAGACACTTTTGCTCATATCAGTTCATCAAATACCCATGGAACTTGATCAGTTTGTCTGTCAGTTGTTCAGCTTTAGCATTGGTCGATATTACCCAGTTGAAGAGATGCATTTTCCACATAAATTCGTAGAATTCAGGCAGAAATAGAGCATTGGTGGTTCAGTGGTAGAATTCTCGCCTGCCACGCGGGAGACCCGGGTCCGATTCCCCGCCAATGCAGCAGAGGTCGTGTTTTTAAGGCCATGTTAGTCGTTCTTCATAAGCGGCAGCTGTCCCCAGAGCCACGAGTACAGCGCAGCTTCACTCACTGGTGGCTGAATGTCAGAGTTGTTGTTTCCCGCGCAGGAGACCCAGGTTCGATTCCCAGCAGAAGCAAAGCAGTGTATCTTGCTACTTTAGAAGTGGGCAACTTATCAGTGTTTTACAGGGAACTAGTGGAAGCACTCTAGACAATGCTTTTCCATGCTTGTTCAACGAAGTACAAGCAATTATGGCTCATGCACCTGTGAAAAACTCCTGAAGGCAATAAAAAGGCTGCAGGCAAGAAAGGTCATGCTTAAAGAAACCAGTGAGAGTAAACTGACCTGTTTGTTGTCTCTAAAAAACACCAGAAGAAAATTGTCCAGGGTCAATGCTGACCTGCATGAAAGTGGAATAAACTGCAAGGTAAGTAATGTAAGATCCCCAAGACAGCGCTACAAGGTCACAGTTGGACAGTGGCTTGTTGGAAGAGCAGGGTAATGACTCCCAGCAAGAACTGACAAATCTGGTGCAGTCCAGGAGGCTGAGGTGCCCTGTGGTTCTTAAGGGAGCTGGTGGCCACAGAAGTTAACGCCTCTCACTTTTGATATTGACCTCCCCCACTCCCCTTTGCTCAGAGACACTTTTGCTCATATCAGTTCATCAAATACCCATGGAACTTGATCAGTTTGTCTGTCAGTTGTTCAGCTTTAGCATTGGTCGATATTACCCAGTTGAAGAGATGCATTTTCCACATAAATTCGTAGAATTCTTGCAGAAATAGAGCATTGGTGGTTCAGTGGTAGAATTCTCGCCTGCCACGCGGGAGACCCGGGTCCGATTCCCGGCCAATGCAGCAGAGGTCGTGTTTTTAAGGCCATGTTAGTCGTTCCTCATAAGCGGCAGCTGTCCCCAGAGCCACGAGCACAGCGCAGCTTCTCTCACTGGTGGCTGAATGTCAGAGTTGTTGTTTCCCGCGCAGGAGACCCAGGTTAGATTCCCAGCAGAAGCAAAGCAGTGTATCTTGCTACTTTAGAAGTGGGCAACTTATCAGTGTTTTACAGGGAACTAGTGGAAGCACTCTAGACAATGCTTTTCCATGCTTGTTCAACGAAGTACAAGCAATTATGGCTCATGCACCTGTGAAAAACTCCTGAAGGCAATAAAAAGGCTGCAGGCAAGAAAGGTCATGCTTAAAGAAACCAATGAGAGTAAACTGACCTGTTTGTTGTCTCTAAAAAACACCAGAAGAAAAATGTCCAGGGTCAATGCTGACCTGCATGAAAGTGGAATAAACTGCAAGGTAAGTAATGTAAGATCCCCAAGACAGCGGTACAAGGTCACAGTTGGACAGTGGCTTGTTGGAAGAGCAGGGTAATGACTCCCAGCAAGAACTGACAAATCTGGTGCAGTCCAGGAGGCTGAGGTGCCCTGTGGTTCTTAAGGGAGCTGGTGGCCACAGAAGTTAACGCCTCTCACTTTTGATATTGACCTCCCCCACTCCCCTTTGCTCAGAGACACTTTTGTTCATATCAGTTCATCAAATACCCATGGAACTTGATCAGTTTGTCTGTCAGTTGTTCAGCTTTAGCATTGGTCGATATTACCCAGTTGAAGAGATGCATTTTCCACATAAATTCGTAGAATTCTTGCAGAAATAGAGCATTGGTGGTTCAGTGGTAGAATTCTCGCCTGCCACGCGGGAGACCCGGGTCCGATTCCCGGCCAATGCAGCAGAGGTCGTGTTTTTAAGGCCATGTTAGTCGTTCTTCATAAGCGGCAGCTGTCCCCAGAGCCATGAGCACAGCGCAGCTTCACTCACTGGTGGCTGAATGTCAGAGATGTTGTTTCCCACGCATTAGACCCAGGTTCGATTCCCAGCAGAAGCAAAGCAGTGTATCTTGCTACTTTAGAAGTGGGCAACTTATCAGTGTTTTACAGGGAACTAGTGGAAGCACTCTAGACAATGCTTTTCCATGCTTGTTCAACGAAGTACAAGCAATTATGGCTCATGCACCTGTGAAAAACTCCTGAAGGCAATAAAAAGGCTGCAGGCAAGAAAGGTCAGGCTTAAAGAAACCAATGAGAGTAAACTGACCTGTTTGTTGTCTCTAAAAAACACCAGAAGAAAAATGTCCAGGGGGTCAATGCTGATCTGCATGAAAGTGGAATAAACTGCAAGGTAAGTAATGTAAGATCCCCAAGACAGCGCTACAAGGTCACAGTTGGACAGTGGCTTGTTGGAAGAGCAGGGTAATGACTCCCAGCAAGAACTGACAAATCTGGTGCAGTCCAGGAGGCTGAGGTGCCCTGTGGTTCTTAAGGGAGCTGGTGGCCACAGAAGTTAACGCCTCTCACTTTTGATATTGACCTCCCCCACTCCCCTTTGCTCAGAGACACTTTTGCTCATATCAGTTCATCAAATACCCATGGAACTTGATCAGTTTGTCTGTCAGTTGTTCAGCTTTAGCATTGGTCGATATTACCCAGTTGAAGAGATGCATTTTCCACATAAATTCGTAGAATTCTTGCAGAAATAGTTCATTGGTGGTTCAGTGGTAGAATTCTCGCCTGCCACGCGGGAGACCCGGGTCCGATTCCCGGCCAATGCAGCAGAGGTCGTGTTTTTAAGGCCATGTTAGTCGTTCTTCATAAGCGGCATCTGTCCCCAGAGCCACGAGTACAGCGCAGCTTCACTCACTGGTGGCTGAATGTCAGAGTTGTTGTTTCCCGCGCAGGAGACCCAGGTTCGATTCCCAGCAGAAGCAAAGCAGTGTATCTTGCTACTTTAGAAGTGGGCAACTTATCAGTGTTTTACAGGGAACTAGTGGAAGCACTCTAGACAATGCTTTTCCATGCTTGTTCAACGAAGTACAAGCAATTATGGCTCATGCACCTGTGAAAAACTCCTGAAGGCAATAAAAAGGCTGCAGGCAAGAAAGGTCATGCTTAAAGAAACCAATGAGAGTAAACTGACCTGTTTGTTGTCTCTAAAAAACACAAAAGAAAAATGTCCAGGGTCAATGCTGACCTGCATGAAAGTGGAATAAACTGCAAGGTAAGTAATGTAAGATCCCCAAGACAACGGAACAAGGTCACAGTTGGACAGTGGCTTGTTGGAAGAGCAGGGTAATGACTCCCAGCAAGAACTGACAAATCTGGTGCAGTCCAGGAGGCTGAGGTGCCCTGTGGTTCTTAAGGGAGCTGGTGGCCACAGAAGTTAACGCCTCTCACTTTTGATATTGACCTCCCCCACTCCCCTTTGCTCAGAGACACTTTTGCTCATATCAGTTCATCAAATACCAATGGAACTTGATCAGTTTGTCTGTCAGTTGTTCAGCTTTAGCATTGGTCGATATTACCCAGTTGAAGAGATGCATTTTCCACATAAATTCGTAGAATTCTTGCAGAAATAGAGCATTGGTGGTTCAGTGGTAGAATTCTCGCCTGCCACGCGGGAGACCCGGGTCCGATTCCCGGCCAATGCAGCAGAGGTCGTGTTTTTAAGGCCATGTTAGTCGTTCCTCATAAGCGGCAGCTGTCCCCAGAGCCACGAGCACAGCGCAGCTTCACTCACTGGTGGCTGAATGTCAGAGTTGTTGTTTCCCGCGCAGGAGACCCAGGTTCGATTCCCAGCAGATGCAAAGCAGTGTATCTTGCTACTTTAGAAGTGGGCAACTTATCAGTGTTTTACAGGGAACTAGTGGAAGCACTCTAGACAATGCTTTTCCATGCTTGTTCAACGAAGTACAAGCAATTATGGCTCATGCACCTGTGAAAAACTCCTGAAGGCAATAAAAAGGCTGCAGGCAAGAAAGGTCATGCTTAAAGAAACCAGTGAGAGTAAACTGACCTGTTTGTTGTCTCTAAAAAACACCAGAAGAAAAATGTCCAGGGTCAATGCTGACCTCCATGAAAGTGGAATAAACTGCAAGGTAAGTAATGTAAGATCCCCAAGACAGCGCTACAAGGTCACAGTTGGACAGTGGCTTGTTGGAAGAGCAGGGTAATGACTCCCAGCAAGAACTGACAAATCTGGTGCAGTCCAGGAGGCTGAGGTGCCCTGTGGTTCTTAAGGGAGCTGGTGGCCACAGAAGTTAACGCCTCTCACTTTTGATATTGACCTCCCCCACTCCCCTTTGCTCAGAGACACTTTTGCTCATATCAGTTCATCAAATACCCATGGAACTTGATCAGTTTGTCTGTCAGTTGTTCAGCTTTAGCATTGGTCGATATTACCCAGTTGAAGAGATGCATTTTCCACATAAATTCGTAGAATTCTTGCAGAAATAGGACATTGGTGGTTCAGTGGTAGAATTCTCGCCTGCCACGCGGGAGACCCGGGTCCGATTCCCGGCCAATGCAGCAAAGGTCGTGTTTTTAAGGCCATGTTAGTCGTTCTTCATTAGCGGCAGCTGTCCCCAGAGCCACGAGCACAGCGCAGCTTCACTCACTGGTGGTTGAATGTCAGAGTTGTTGTTTCCCGCGCAGGAGACCCAGGTTCAATTCCCAGCAAAAGCTAAGCAGTGTATCTTGCTACTTTAGAAGTGGGCAACTTATCAGTGTTTTACAGGGAACTAGTGGAAGCACTCTAGACAATGCTTTTCCATGCTTGTTCAACGAAGTACAAGCAATTATGGCTCATGCACCTGTGAAAAACTCCTGAAGGCAATAAAAAGGCTGCAGGCAAGAAAGGTCAGGCTTAAAGAAACCAATGAGAGTAAACTGACCTGTTTGTTGTCTCTAAAAAACACCAGAAGAAAAATGTCCAGGGGTTCAATGCTGATCTGCATGAAAGTGGAATAAACTGCAAGGTAAGTAATGTAAGATCCCCAAGACAGCGCTACAAGGTCACAGTTGGACAGTGGCTTGTTGGAAGAGCAGGGTAATGACTCCCAGCAAGAACTGACAAATCTGGTGCAGTCCAGGAGGCTGAGGTGCCCTGTGGTTCTTAAGGGAGCTGGTGGCCACAGAAGTTAACGCCTCTCACTTTTGATATTGACCTCCCCCACTCCCCTTTGCTCAGAGACACTTTTGCTCATATCAGTTCATCAAATACCCATGGAACTTGATCAGTTTGTCTGTCAGTTGTTCAGCTTTAGCATTGGTCGATATTACCCAGTTGAAGAGATGCATTTTCCACATAAATTCGTAGAATTCAGGCAGAAATAGAGCATTGGTGGTTCAGTGGTAGAATTCTCGCCTGCCACGCGGGAGACCCGGGTCCGATTCCCCGCCAATGCAGCAGAGGTCGTGTTTTTAAGGCCATGTTAGTCGTTCTTCATAAGCGGCAGCTGTCCCCAGAGCCACGAGTACAGCGCAGCTTCACTCACTGGTGGCTGAATGTCAGAGTTGTTGTTTCCCGCGCAGGAGACCCAGGTTCGATTCCCAGCAGAAGCAAAGCAGTGTATCTTGCTACTTTAGAAGTGGGCAACTTATCAGTGTTTTACAGGGAACTAGTGGAAGCACTCTAGACAATGCTTTTCCATGCTTGTTCAACGAAGTACAAGCAATTATGGCTCATGCACCTGTGAAAAACTCCTGAAGGCAATAAAAAGGCTGCAGGCAAGAAAGGTCATGCTTAAAGAAACCAGTGAGAGTAAACTGACCTGTTTGTTGTCTCTAAAAAACACCAGAAGAAAATTGTCCAGGGTCAATGCTGACCTGCATGAAAGTGGAATAAACTGCAAGGTAAGTAATGTAAGATCCCCAAGACAGCGCTACAAGGTCACAGTTGGACAGTGGCTTGTTGGAAGAGCAGGGTAATGACTCCCAGCAAGAACTGACAAATCTGGTGCAGTCCAGGAGGCTGAGGTGCCCTGTGGTTCTTAAGGGAGCTGGTGGCCACAGAAGTTAACGCCTCTCACTTTTGATATTGACCTCCCCCACTCCCCTTTGCTCAGAGAC
>NC_068414.1:5618880-5733288 GCF_023724105.1 Carassius gibelio | reverse complement strand
TCTTGGGGATCTTACATTACTTACCTTGCAGTTTATTCCACTTTCATGCAGATCAGCATTGACCCCCTGGACATTTTTCTTCTGGTGTTTTTTAGAGACAACAAACAGGTCAGTTTACTCTCATTGGTTTCTTTAAGCATGACCTTTCTTGCCTGCAGCCTTTTTATTGCCTTCAGGAGTTTTTCACAGGTGCATGAGCCATAATTGCTTGTACTTCGTTGAACAAGCATGGAAAAGCATTGTCTAGAGTGCTTCCACTAGTTCCCTGTAAAACACTGATAAGTTGCCCACTTCTAAAGTAGCAAGATACACTGCTTTGCTTCTGCTGGGAATCGAACCTGGGTCTCCTGCGCGGGAAACAACAACTCTGACATTCAGCCACCAGTGAGAGAAGCTGCGCTGTGCTCGTGGCTCTGGGGACAGCTGTCGCTTATGAGGAACGACTAACATGGCCTTAAAAACACGACCTCTGCTGCATTGGCCGGGAATCGGACCCGGGTCTCCCGCATGGCAGGCGAGAATTCTACCACTGAACCACCAATGCTCTATTTCTGCAAGAATTCTACGAATTTATGTGGAAAATGCATCTCTTCAACTGGGTAATATCGACCAATGCTAAAGCTGAACAACTGACAGACAAACTGATCAAGTTCCATGGGTATTTGATGAACTGATATGAGCAAAAGTGTCTCTGAGCAAAGGGGAGTGGGGGAGGTCAATATCAAAAGTGAGAGGCGTTAACTTCTG
This sequence comes from Carassius gibelio, assembly GCF_023724105.1. Classification (NCBI taxonomy): domain Eukaryota; kingdom Metazoa; phylum Chordata; class Actinopteri; order Cypriniformes; family Cyprinidae; genus Carassius; species Carassius gibelio. The sequence goes on along the minus strand of NC_068414.1, from coordinate 5,732,541 downwards.
TGGCCACCAGCTCCCTTAAGAACCACAGGGCACCTCAGCCTCCTGGACTGCACCAGATTTGTCAGTTCTTGCTGGGAGTCATTACCCTGCTCTTCCAACAAGCCACTGTCCAACTGTGACCTTGTTCCGTTGCCTTGGGGATCTTACATTACTTACCTTGCAGTTTATTCCACTTTCATGCAGATCAGCATTGACCCCCTGGACATTTTTCTTCTGGTGTTTTTTAGAGACAACAAACAGGTCAGTTTACTCTCATTGGTTTCTTTAAGCCTGACCTTTCTTGCCTGCAGCCTTTTTATTGCCTTCAGGAGTTTTTCACAGGTGCATGAGCCATAATTGCTTGTACTTCGTTGAACAAGCATGGAAAAGCATTGTCTAGAGTGCTTCCACTAGTTCCCTGTAAAACACTGATAAGTTGCCCACTTCTAAAGTAGCAAGATACACTGCTTTGCTTCTGCTGGGAATCGAACCTGGGTCTAATGCGAGGGAAACAACATCTCTGACATTCAGCCACCAGTGAGTGAAGCTGCGCTGTGCTCATGGCTCTGGGGACAGCTGCCGCTTATGAAGAACGACTAACATGGCCTTAAAAACACGACCTCTGCTGCATTGGCCGGGAATCGGACCCGGGTCTCCCGCATGGCAGGCGAGAATTCTACCACTGAACCACCAATGCTCTATTTCTGCAAGAATTCTACGAATTTATGTGGAAAATGCATCTCTTCAACTGGGTAATATCGACCAATGCTAAAGCTGAACAACTGACAGACAAACTGATCAAGTTCCATGGGTATTTGATGAACTGATATGAGCAAAAGTGTCTCTGAGCAAAGGGGAGTGGGGGAGGTCAATATCAAAAGTGAGAGGCGTTAACTTCTGTGGCCACCAGCTCCCTTAAGAACCACAGGGCACCTCAGCCTCCTGGACTGCACCAGATTTGTCAGTTCTTGCTGGGAGTCATTACCCTGCTCTTCCAACAAGCCACTGTCCAACTGTGACCTTGTAGTGCTGTCTTGGGGATCTTACATTACTTACCTTGCAGTTTATTCCACTTTCATGCAGGTCAGCATTGACCCTGGACATTTTTATTCTGGTGTTTTTTTAGAGACAACAAACAGGTCAGTTTACTCTCATTGGTTTCTTTAAGCATGACCTTTCTTGCCTGCAGCCTTTTTATTGCCTTCAGGAGTTTTTCACAGGTGCATGAGCCATAATTGCTTGTACTTCGTTGAACAAGCATGGAAAAGCATTGTCTAGAGTGCTTCCACTAGTTCCCTGTAAAACACTGATAAGTTGCCCACTTCTAAAGTAGCAAGATACACTGCTTTGCTTCTGCTGGGAATCGAACCTGGGTCTCCTGCGCGGGAAACAACAACTCTGACATTCAGCCACCAGTGAGAGAAGCTGCGCTGTACTCGTGGCTCTGGGGACAGCTGCCGCTTATGAAGAACGACTAATATGGCCTTAAAAACACGACCTCTGCTGCATTGGCCGGGAATCAGACCCGGGTCTCCCGCGTGGCAGGCGAGAATTCTACCACTGAACCACCAATGCTCTATTTCTGCCTGAATTCTACGAATTTATGTGGAAAATGCATCTCTTCAACTGGGTAATATCGACCAATGCTAAAGCTGAACAACTGACAGACAAACTGATCAAGTTCCATGGGTATTTGATGAACTGATATGAGCAAAAGTGTCTCTGAGCAAAGGGGAGTGGGGGAGGTCAATATCAAAAGTGAGAGGCGTTAACTTCTGTGGCCACCAGCTCCCTTAAGAACCACAGGGCACCTCAGCCTCCTGGACTGCACCAGATTTGTCAGTTCTTGCTGGGAGTCATTACCCTGCTCTTCCAACAAGCCACTGTCCAACTGTGACCTTGTAGCGCTGTCTTGGGGATCTTACATTACTTACCTTGCAGTTTATTCCACTTTCATGCAGATCAGCATTGACCCCCTGGACATTTTTCTTCTGGTGTTTTTTAGAGACAACAAACAGGTCAGTTTACTCTCATTGGTTTCTTTAAGCCTGACCTTTCTTGCCTGCAGCCTTTTTATTGCCTTCAGGAGTTTTTCACAGGTGCATGAGCCATAATTGCTTGTACTTCGTTGAACAAGCATGGAAAAGCATTGTCTAGAGTGCTTCCACTAGTTCCCTGTAAAACACTGATAAGTTGCCCACTTCTAAAGTAGCAAGATACACTGCTTTGCTTCTGCTGGGAATCGAACCTGGGTCTCCTGCGCGGGAAACAACATCTCTGACATTCAGCCACCAGTGAGTGAAGCTGCGCTGTGCTCATGGCTCTGGGGACAGCTGCCGCTTATGAAGAACGACTAACATGGCCTTAAAAACACGACCTCTGCTGCATTGGCCGGGAATCGGACCCGGGTCTCCCGCGTGGCAGGCGAGAATTCTACCACTGAACCACCAATGCTCTATTTCTGCAAGAATTCTACGAATTTATGTGGAAAATGCATCTCTTCAACTGGGTAATATCGACCAATGCTAAAGCTGAACAACTGACAGACAAACTGATCAAGTTCCATGGGTATTTGATGAACTGATATGAGCAAAAGTGTCTCTGAGCAAAGGGGAGTGGGGGAGGTCAATATCAAAAGTGAGAGGCGTTAACTTCTGTGGCCACCAGCTCCCTTAAGAACCACAGGGCACCTCAGCCTCCTGGACTGCACCAGATTTGTCAGTTCTTGCTGGGAGTCATTACCCTGCTCTTCCAACAAGCCACTGTCCAACTGTGACCTTGTAGCGCTGTCTTGGGGATCTTACATTACTTACCTTGCAGTTTATTCCACTTTCATGCAGGTCAGCATTGACCCTGGACATTTTTCTTCTGGTGTTTTTTAGAGACAACAAACAGGTCAGTTTACTCTCATTGGTTTCTTTAAGCATGACCTTTCTTGCCTGCAGCCTTTTTATTGCCTTCAGGAGTTTTTCACAGGTGCATGAGCCATAATTGCTTGTACTTCGTTGAACAAGCATGGAAAAGCATTGTCTAGAGTGCTTCCACTAGTTCCCTGTAAAACACTGATAAGTTGCCCACTTCTAAAGTAGCAAGATACACTGCTTTGCTTCTGCTGGGAATCGAACCTGGGTCTCCTGCGCGGGAAACAACAACTCTGACATTCAGCCACCAGTGAGAGAAGGTGCGCTGTGCTCGTGGCTCTGGGGACAGCTGCCGCTTATGAGGAACGACTAACATGGCCTTAAAAACACGACCTCTGCTGCATTGGCCGGGAATCGGACCCGGGTCTCCCGCGTGGCAGGCGAGAATTCTACCACTGAACCACCAATGCTCTATTTCTGCAAGAATTCTACGAATTTATGTGGAAAATGCATCTCTTCAACTGGGTAATATCGACCAATGCTAAAGCTGAACAACTGACAGACAAACTGATCAAGTTCCATGGGTATTTGATGAACTGATATGAGCAAAAGTGTCTCTGAGCAAAGGGGAGTGGGGGAGGTCAATATCAAAAGTGAGAGGCGTTAACTTCCGTGGCCACCAGCTCCCTTAAGAACCACAGGGCACCTCAGCCTCCTGGACTGCACCAGATTTGTCAGTTCTTGCTGGGAGTCATTACCCTGCTCTTCCAACAAGCCACTGTCCAACTGTGACCTTGTACCGCTGTCTTGGGGATCTTACATTACTTACCTTGCAGTTTATTCCACTTTCATGCAGGTCAGCATTGACCCTGGACATTTTTCTTCTGGTGTTTTTTAGAGACAACAAACAGGTCAGTTTACTCTCATTGGTTTCTTTAAGCATGACCTTTCTTGCCTGCAGCCTTTTTATTGCCTTCAGGAGTTTTTCACAGGTGCATGAGCCATAATTGCTTGTACTTCGTTAAACAAGCATGGAAAAGCATTGTCTAGAGTGCTTCCACTAGTTCCCTGTAAAACACTGATAAGTTGCCCACTTCTAAAGTAGCAAGATACACTGCTTTGCTTCTGCTGGGAATCTAACCTGGGTCTCCTGCGCGGGAAACAACAACTCTGACATTCAGCCACCAGTGAGAGAAGCTGCGCTGTGCTCGTGGCTCTGGGGACAGCTGCCGCTTATGAGGAACGACTAACATGGCCTTAAAAACACGACCTCTGCTGCATTGGCCGGGAATCGGACCCGGGTCTCCCGCGTGGCAGGCGAGAATTCTACCACTGAACCACCAATGCTCTATTTCTGCAAGAATTCTAGGAATTTATGTGGAAAATGCATCTCTTCAACTGGGTAATATCGACCAATGCTAAAGCTGAACAACTGACAGACAAACTGATCAAGTTCCATGGGTATTTGATGAACTGATATGAGCAAAAGTGTCTCTGAGCAAAGGGGAGTGGGGGAGGTCAATATCAAAAGTGAGAGGCGTTAACTTCTGTGGCCACCAGCTCCCTTAAGAACCACAGGGCACCTCAGCCTCCTGGACTGCACCAGATTTGTCAGTTCTTGCTGGGAGTCATTACCCTGCTCTTCCAACAAGCCACTGTCCAACTGTGACCTTGTAGCGCTGTCTTGGGGATCTTACATTACTTACCTTGCAGTTTATTCCACTTTCATGCAGGTCAGCATTGACCCTGGACATTTTTCTTCTGGTGTTTTTTAGAGACAACAAACAGGTCAGTTTACTCTCACTGGTTTCTTTAAGCATGACCTTTCTTGCCTGCAGCCTTTTTATTGCCTTCAGGAGTTTTTCACATTTGCATGAGCCATAATTGCTTGTACTTCGTTGAACAAGCATGGAAAAGCATTGTCTAGAGTGCTTCCACTAGTTCCCTGTAAAACACTGATAAGTTGCCCACTTCTAAAGTAGCAAGATACACTGCTTTGCTTCTGCTGGGAATCGAACCTGGGTCTCCTGCGCGGGAAACAACAACTCTGACATTCAGCCACCAGTGAGTGAAGCTGCGCTGTACTCGTGGCTCTGGGGACAGCTGCCGCTTATGAAGAACGACTAACATGGCCTTAAAAACACGACCTCTGCTGCATTGGCGGGGAATCGGACCCGGGTCTCCCGCGTGGCAGGCGAGAATTCTACCACTGAACCACCAATGCTCTATTTCTGCCTGAATTCTACGAATTTATGTGGAAAATGCATCTCTTCAACTGGGTAATATCGACCAATGCTAAAGCTGAACAACTGACAGACAAACTGATCAAGTTCCATGGGTATTTGATGAACTGATATGAGCAAAAGTGTCTCTGAGCAAAGGGGAGTGGGGGAGGTCAATATCAAAAGTGAGAGGCGTTATCTTCTGTGGCCACCAGCTCCCTTAAGAACCACAGGGCACCTCAGCCTCCTGGACTGCACCAGATTTGTCAGTTCTTGCTGGGAGTCATTACCCTGCTCTTCCAACAAGCCACTGTCCAACTGTGACCTTGTAGCGCTGTCTTGGGGATCTTACATTACTTACCTTGCAGTTTATTCCACTTTCATGCAGATCAGCATTGACCCCCTGGACATTTTTCTTCTGGTGTTTTTTAGAGACAACAAACAGGTCAGTTTACTCTCATTGGTTTCTTTAAGCCTGACATTTCTTGCCTGCAGCCTTTTTATTGCCTTCAGGAGTTTTTCACAGGTGCATGAGCCATAATTGCTTGTACTTCGTTGAACAAGCATGGAAAAGCATTGTCTAGAGTGCTTCCACTAGTTCCCTGTAAAACACTGATAAGTTGCCCACTTCTAAAGTAACAAGATACACTGCTTAGCTTTTGCTGGGAATCGAACCTGGGTCTCCTGCGCGGGAAACAACAACTCTGACATTCAACCACCAGTGAGTGAAGCTGCGCTGTGCTCGTGGCTCTGGGGACAGCTGCCGCTTATGAAGAACGACTAACATGGCCTTAAAAACACGACCTTTGCTGCATTGTCTGGGAATCGGACCCGGGTCTCCCGCGTGGCAGGCGAAAATTCTACCACTGAACCACCAATGCTCTATTTCTGCAAGAATTCTACGAATTTATGTGGAAAATGCATCTCTTCAACTGGGTAATATCGACCAATGCTAAAGCTGAACAACTGACAGACAAACTGATCAAGTTCCATGGGTATTTGATGAACTGATATGAGCAAAAGTGTCTCTGAGCAAAGGGGAGTGGGGGAGGTCAATATCAAAAGTGAGAGGCGTTAACTTCTGTGGCCACCAGCTCCCTTAAGAACCACAGGGCACATCAGTCTCCTGGACTGCACCAGATTTGTCAGTTCTTGCTGGGAGTCATTACCCTGCTCTTCCAACAAGCCACTGTCCAACTGTGACCTTGTAGCGCTGTCTTGGGGATCTTACATTACTTACCTTGCAGTTTATTCCACTTTCATGCAGATCAGCATTGACCCCCTGGACATTTTTCTTCTGGTGTTTTTTAGAGACAACAAACAGGTCAGTTTACTCTCATTGGTTTCTTTAAGCATGACCTTTCTTGCCTGCAGCCTTTTTATTGCCTTCAGGAGTTTTTCACAGGTGCATGAGCCATAATTGCTTGTACTTCGTTGAACAAGCATGGAAAAGCATTGTCTAGAGTGCTTCCACTAGTTCCCTGTAAAACACTGATAAGTTGCCCACTTCTAAAGTAGCAAGATACACTGCTTAGCTTTTGCTGGGAATCGAACCTGGGTCTCCTGCGCGGGAAACAACAACTCTGACATTCAACCACCAGTGAGTGAAGCTGCGCTGTGCTCGTGGCTCTGGGGACAGCTGCCGCTTATGAAGAACGACTAACATGGCCTTAAAAACACGACCTTTGCTGCATTGTCTGGGAATCGGACCCGGGTCTCCCGCGTGGCAGGCGAAAATTCTACCACTGAACCACCAATGCTCTATTTCTGCAAGAATTCTACGAATTTATGTGGAAAATGCATCTCTTCAACTGGGTAATATCGACCAATGCTAAAGCTGAACAACTGACAGACAAACTGATCAAGTTCCATGGGTATTTGATGAACTGATATGAGCAAAAGTGTCTCTGAGCAAAGGGGAGTGGGGGAGGTCAATATCAAAAGTGAGAGGCGTTAACTTCTGTGGCCACCAGCTCCCTTAAGAACCACAGGGCACATCAGTCTCCTGGACTGCACCAGATTTGTCAGTTCTTGCTGGGAGTCATTACCCTGCTCTTCCAACAAGCCACTGTCCAACTGTGACCTTGTAGCGCTGTCTTGGGGATCTTACATTACTTACCTTGCAGTTTATTCCACTTTCATGCAGATCAGCATTGACCCCCTGGACATTTTTCTTCTGGTGTTTTTTAGAGACAACAAACAGGTCAGTTTACTCTCATTGGTTTCTTTAAGCATGACCTTTCTTGCCTGCAGCCTTTTTATTGCCTTCAGGAGTTTTTCACAGGTGCATGAGCCATAATTGCTTGTACTTCGTTGAACAAGCATGGAAAAGCATTGTCTAGAGTGCTTCCACTAGTTCCCTGTAAAACACTGATAAGTTGCCCACTTCTAAAGTAGCAAGATACACTGCTTTGCTTCTGCTGGGAATCGAACCTGGGTCTCCTGCGCGGGAAACAACAACTCTGACATTCAGCCACCAGTGAGAGAAGCTGCGCTGTGCTCGTGGCTCTGGGGACAGCTGTCGCTTATGAGGAACGACTAACATGGCATTAAAAACACGACCTCTGCTGCATTGGCCGGGAATCGGACCCGGGTCTCCCGCATGGCAGGCGAGAATTCTACCACTGAACCACCAATGCTCTATTTCTGCAAGAATTCTACGAATTTATGTGGAAAATGCATCTCTTCAACTGGGTAATATCGACCAATGCTAAAGCTGAACAACTGACAGACAAACTGATCAAGTTCCATGGGTATTTGATGAACTGATATGAGCAAAAGTGTCTCTGAGCAAAGGGGAGTGGGGGAGGTCAATATCAAAAGTGAGAGGCGTTAACTTCTGTGGCCACCAGCTCCCTTAAGAACCACAGGGCACCTCAGCCTCCTGGACTGCACCAGATTTGTCAGTTCTTGCTGGGAGTCATTACCCTGCTCTTCCAACAAGCCACTGTCCAACTGTGACCTTGTAGCGCTGTCTTGGGGATCTTACATTACTTACCTTGCAGTTTATTCCACTTTCATGCAGGTCAGCATTGACCCTGGACATTTTTCTTCTGGTGTTTTTTAGAGACAACAAACAGGTCAGTTTACTCTCATTGGTTTCTTTAAGCATGACCTTTCTTGCCTGCAGCCTTTTTATTGCCTTCAGGAGTTTTTCACAGGTGCATGAGCCATAATTGCTTGTACTTCGTTGAACAAGCATGGAAAAGCATTGTCTAGAGTGCTTCCACTAGTTCCCTGTAAAACACTGATAAGTTGCCCACTTCTAAAGTAGCAAGATACACTGCTTTGCATCTGCTGGGAATCGAACCTGGGTCTCCTGCGCGGGAAACAACAACTCTGACATTCAGCCACCAGTGAGTGAAGCTGCGCTGTGCTCGTGGCTCTGGGGACAGCTGCCGCTTATGAGGAACGACTAACATGGCCTTAAAAACACGACCTCTGCTGCATTGGCCGGGAATCGGACCCGGGTCTCCCGCGTGGCAGGCGAGAATTCTACCACTGAACCACCAATGCTCTATTTCTGCAAGAATTCTACGAATTTATGTGGAAAATGCATCTCTTCAACTGGGTAATATCGACCAATGCTAAAGCTGAACAACTGACAGACAAACTGATCAAGTTCCATGGGTATTTGATGAACTGATATGAGCAAAAGTGTCTCTGAGCAAAGGGGAGTGGGGGAGGTCAATATCAAAAGTGAGAGGCGTTAACTTCTGTGGCCACCAGCTCCCTTAAGAACCACAGGGCACCTCAGCCTCCTGGACTGCACCAGATTTGTCAGTTCTTGCTGGGAGTCATTACCCTGCTCTTCCAACAAGCCACTGTCCAACTGTGACATTGTAGCGCTGTCTTGGGGATCTTACATTACTTACCTTGCAGTTTATTCCACTTTCATGCAGGTCAGCATTGACCCTGGACATTTTTCTTCTGGTGTTTTTTAGAGACAACAAACAGGTCAGTTTACTCTCATTGGTTTCTTTAAGCATGACCTTTCTTGCCTGCAGCCTTTTTATTGCCTTCAGGAGTTTTTCACAGGTGCATGAGCCATAATTGCTTGTACTTCGTTGAACAAGCATGGAAAAGCATTGTCTAGAGTGCTTCCACTAGTTCCCTTTAAAACACTGATAAGTTGCCCACTTCTAAAGTAGCAAGATACACTGCTTTGCTTCTGCTGGGAATCGAACCTGGGTCTCCTGCGCGGGAAACAACAACTCTGACATTCAGCCACCAGTGAGTGAAGCTGCGCTGTACTCGTGGCTCTGGGGACAGATGCCGCTTATGAAGAACGACTAACATGGCCTTAAAAACACGACCTCTGCTGCATTGGCCGGGAATCGGACCCGGGTCTCCCGGGTGGCAGGCGAGAATTCTACCACTGAACCACCAATGAACTATTTCTGCAAGAATTCTACGAATTTATGTGGAAAATGCATCTCTTCAACTGGGTAATATCGACCAATGCTAAAGCTGAACAACTGACAGACAAACTGATCAAGTTCCATGGGTATTTGATGAACTGATATGAGCAAAAGTGTCTCTGAGCAAAGGGGAGTGGGGGAGGTCAATATCAAAAGTGAGAGGCGTTAACTTCTGTGGCCACCAGCTCCCTTAAGAACCACAGGGCACCTCAGCCTCCTGGACTGCACCAGATTTGTCAGTTCTTGCTGGGAGTCATTACCCTGCTCTTCCAACAAGCCACTGTCCAACTGTGACCTTGTAGCGCTGTCTTGGGGATCTTACATTACTTACCTTGCAGTTTATTCCACTTTCATGCAGGTCAGCATTGACCCTGGACATTTTTCTTCTGGTGTTTTTTAGAGACAACAAACAGGTCAGTTTACTCTCATTGGTTTCTTTAAGCCTGACCTTTCTTGCCTGCAGCCTTTTTATTGCCTTCAGGAGTTTTTCACAGGTGCATGAGCCATAATTGCTTGTACTTCGTTGAACAAGCATGGAAAATCATTGTCTAGAGTGCTTCCACTAGTTCCCTGTAAAACACTGATAAGTTGCCCACTTCTAAAGTAGCAAGATACACTGCTTAGCTTTTGCTGGGAATCGAACCTGGGTCTCCTGCGCGGGAAACAACAACTCTGACATTCAACCACCAGTGAGTGAAGCTGCGCTGTGCTCATGGCTCTGGGGACAGCTGCCGCTTATGAAGAACGACTAACATGGCCTTAAAAACACGACCTCTGCTGCATTGGCCGGGAATCGGACCCGGGTCTCCCGCGTGGCAGGCGAGAATTCTACCACTGAACCACCAATGCTCTATTTCTGCCTGAATTCTACGAATTTATGTGGAAAATGCATCTCTTCAACTGGGTAATATCGACCAATGCTAAAGCTGAACAACTGACAGACAAACTGATCAAGTTCCATGGGTATTTGATGAACTGATATGAGCAAAAGTGTCTCTGAGCAAAGGGGAGTGGGGGAGGTCAATATCAAAAGTGAGAGGCGTTAACTTCTGTGGCCACCAGCTCCCTTAAGAACCACAGGGCACCTCAGCCTCCTGGACTGCACCAGATTTGTCAGTTCTTGCTGGGAGTCATTACCCTGCTCTTCCAACAAGCCACTGTCCAACTGTGACCTTGTACCGCTGTCTTGGGGATCTTACATTACTTACCTTGCAGTTTATTCCACTTTCATGCAGGTCAGCATAGACCCTGGACATTTTTCTTCTGGTGTTTTTTAGAGACAACAAACAGGTCAGTTTACTCTCATTGGTTTCTTTAAGCATGACCTTTCTTGCCTGCAGCCTTTTTATTGCCTTCAGGAGTTTTTCACAGGTGCATGAGCCATAATTGCTTGTACTTTGTTGAACAAGCATGGAAAAGCATTGTCTAGAGTGCTTCCACTAGTTCCCTGTAAAACACTGATAAGTTGCCCACTTCTAAAGTAGCAAGATACACTGCTTTGCTTCTGCTGGGAATCGAACCTGGGTCTCCTGCGCGGGAAACAACAACTCTGACATTCAGCCACCAGTGAGTGAAGCTGCGCTGTACTCGTGGCTCTGGGGACAGATGCCGCTTATGAAGAACGACTAACATGGCCTTAAAAACACGACCTCTGCTGCATTGGCCGGGAATCGGACCCGGGTCTCCCGCGTGGCAGGCGAGAATTCTACCACTGAACCACCAATGCTCTATTTCTGCATGAATTCTACGAATTTATGTGGAAAATGCATCTCTTCAACTGGGTAATATCGACCAATGCTAAAGCTGAACAACTGACAGACAAACTGATCAAGTTCCATGGGTATTTGATGAACTGATATGAGCAAAAGTGTCTCTGAGCAAAGGGGAGTGGGGGAGGTCAATATCAAAAGTGAGAGGCGTTAACTTCTGTGGCCACCAGCTCCCTTAAGAACCACAGGGCACCTCAGCCTCCTGGACTGCACCAGATTTGTCAGTTCTTGCTGGGAGTCATTACCCTGCTCTTCCAACAAGCCACTGTCCAACTGTGACCTTGTAGCGCTGTCTTGGGGATCTTACATTACTTACCATGCAGTTTATTCCACTTTCATGCAGATCAGCATTGACCCCCTGGACATTTTTCTTCTGGTGTTTTTTAGAGACAACAAACAGGTCAGTTTACTCTCATTGGTTTCTTTAAGCATGACCTTTCTTGCCTGCAGCCTTTTTATTGCCTTCAGGAGTTTTTCACAGGTGCATGAGCCATAATTGCTTGTACTTCGTTGAACAAGCATGGAAAAGCATTGTCTAGAGTGCTTCCACTAGTTCCCTGTAAAACACTGATAAGTTGCCCACTTCTAAAGTAGCAAGATACACTGCTTTGCTTCTGCTGGGAATCGAACCTGGGTCTCCTGCGCGGGAAACAACAACTCTGACATTCAGCCACCAGTGAGAGAAGCTGCGCTGTGCTCGTGGCTCTGGGGACAGCTGCCGCTTATGAGGAACGACTAACATGGCCTTAAAAACACGACCTCTGCTGCATTGGCCGGGAATCGGACCCGGGTCTCCCGCGTGGCAGGCGAGAATTCTACCACTGAACCACCAATGCTCTATTTCTGCAAGAATTCTACGAATTTATGTGGAAAATGCATCTCTTCAACTGGGTAATATCGACCAATGCTAAAGCTGAACAACTGACAGACAAACTGATCAAGTTCCATGGGTATTTGATGAACTGATATGAGCAAAAGTGTCTCTGAGCAAAGGGGAGTGGGGGAGGTCAATATCAAAAGTGAGAGGCGTTAACTTCTGTGGCCACCAGCTCCCTTAAGAACCACAGGGCACCTCAGCCTCCTGGACTGCACCAGATTTGTCAGTTCTTGCTGGGAGTCATTACCCTGCTCTTCCAACAAGCCACTGTCCAACTGTGACCTTGTACCGCTGTCTTGGGGATCTTACATTACTTACCTTGCAGTTTATTCCACTTTCATGCAGGTCAGCATTGACCCTGGACATTTTTCTTCTGGTGTTTTTTAGAGACAACAAACAGGTCAGTTTACTCTCATTGGTTTCTTTAAGCATGACCTTTCTTGCCTGCAGCCTTTTTATTGCCTTCAGGAGTTTTTCACAGGTGCATGAGCCATAATTGCTTGTACTTCGTTGAACAAGCATGGAAAAGCATTGTCTAGAGTGCTTCCACTAGTTCCCTGTAAAACACTGATAAGTTGCCCACTTCTAAAGTAGCAAGATACACTGCTTTGCTTCTGCTGGGAATCGAACCTGGGTCTCCTGCGCGGGAAACAACAACTCTGACATTCAGCCACCAGTGAGTGAAGCTGCGCTGTACTCGTGGCTCTGGGGACAGATGCCGCTTATGAAGAACGACTAACATGGCCTTAAAAACACGACCTCTGCTGCATTGGCCGGGAATCGGACCCGGGTCTCCCGCGTGGCAGGCGAGAATTCTACCACTGAACCACCAATGCTCTATTTCTGCATGAATTCTACGAATTTATGTGGAAAATGCATTTCTTCAACTGGGTAATATCGACCAATGCTAAAGCTGAACAACTGACAGACAAACTGATCAAGTTCCATGGGTATTTGATGAACTGATATGAGCAAAAGTGTCTCTGAGCAAAGGGGAGTGGGGGAGGTCAATATCAAAAGTGAGAGGCGTTAACTTCTGTGGCCACCAGCTCCCTTAAGAACCACAGGGCACCTCAGCCTCCTGGACTGCACCAGATTTGTCAGTTCTTGCTGGGAGTCATTACCCTGCTCTTCCAACAAGCCACTGTCCTACTGTGACCTTGTAGCGCTGTCTTGGGGATCTTACATTACTTACCTTGCAGTTTATTCCACTTTCATGCAGATCAGCATTGACCCCCTGGACATTTTTCTTCTGGTGTTTTTTAGAGACAACAAACAGGTCAGTTTACTCTCATTGGTTTCTTTAAGCATGACCTTTCTTGCCTGCAGCCTTTTTATTGCCTTCAGGAGTTTTTCACAGGTGCATGAGCCATAATTGCTTGTACTTCGTTGAACAAGCATGGAAAAGCATTGTCTAGAGTGCTTCCACTAGTTCCCTGTAAAACACTGATAAGTTGCCCACTTCTAAAGTAGCAAGATACACTGCTTTGCTTCTGCTGGGAATCGAACCTGGGTCTCCTGCGCGGGAAACAAAAAACTCTGACATTCAGCCACCAGTGAGTGAAGCTTCCCTGTACTCGTGGCTCTGGGGACAGATGCCGCTTATGAAGAACGACTAACATGGCCTTAAAAACACGACCTCTGCTGCATTGGCCGGGAATCGGACCCGGGTCTCCCGCGTGGCAGGCGAGAATTCTACCACTGAACCACCAATGCTCTATTTCTGCATGAATTCTACGAATTTATGTGGAAAATGCATCTCTTCAACTGGGTAATATCGACCAATGCTAAAGCTGAACAACTGACAGACAAACTGATCAAGTTCCATGGGTATTTGATGAACTGATATGAGCAAAAGTGTCTCTGAGCAAAGGGGAGTGGGGGAGGTCAATATCAAAAGTGAGAGGCGTTAACTTCTGTGGCCACCAGCTCCCTTAAGAACCACAGGGCACCTCAGCGTCCTGGACTGCACCAGATTTGTCAGTTCTTGCTGGGAGTCATTACCCTGCTCTTCCAACAAGCCACTGTCCAACTGTGACCTTGTAGCGCTGTCTTGGGGATCTTACATTACTTACCTTGCAGTTTATTCCACTTTCATGCAGGTCAGCATTGACCCTGGACATTTTTCTTCTGGTGTTTTTTAGAGACAACAAACAGGTCAGTTTACTCTCATTGGTTTCTTTAAGCCTGACCTTTCTTGCCTGCAGCCTTTTTATTGCCTTCAGGAGTTTTTCACAGGTGCATGAGCCATAATTGCTTGTACTTCGTTGAACAAGCATGGAAAAGCATTGTCTAGAGTGCTTCCACTAGTTCCCTGTAAAACACTGATAAGTTGCCCACTTCTAAAGTAGCAAGATACACTGCTTAGCTTTTGCTGGGAATCGAACCTGGGTCTCCTGCGCGGGAAACAACAACTCTGACATTCAACCACCAGTGAGTGAAGCTGCGCTGTGCTCGTGGCTCTGGGGACAGCTGCCGCTTATGAAGAACGACTAACATGGCCTTAAAAACACGACCTCTGCTGCATTGGCCGGGAATCGGACCCGGGTCTCCCGCGTGGCAGGCGAGAATTCTACCACTGAACCACCAATGCTCTATTTCTGCAAGAATTCTACGAATTTATGTGGAAAATGCATCTCTTCAACTGGGTAATATCGACCAATGCTAAAGCTGAACAACTGACAGACAAACTGATCAAGTTCCATGGGTATTTGATGAACTGATATGAGCAAAAGTGTCTCTGAGCAAAGGGGAGTGGGGGAGGTCAATATCAAAAGTGAGAGGCGTTAACTTCTGTGGCCACCAGCTCCCTTAAGAACCACAGGGCACCTCAGCCTCCTGGACTGCACCAGATTTGTCAGTTCTTGCTGGGAGTCATTACCCTGCTCTTCCAACAAGCCACTGTCCAACTGTGACATTGTAGCGCTGTCTTGGGGATCTTACATTACTTACCTTGCAGTTTATTCCACTTTCATGCAGGTCAGCATTGACCCTGGACATTTTTCTTCTGGTGTTTTTTAGAGACAACAAACAGGTCAGTTTACTCTCATTGGTTTCTTTAAGCATGACCTTTCTTGCCTGCAGCCTTTTTATTGCCTTCAGGAGTTTTTCACAGGTGCATGAGCCATAATTGCTTGTACTTCGTTGAACAAGCATGGAAAAGCATTGTCTAGAGTGCTTCCACTAGTTCCCTTTAAAACACTGATAAGTTGCCCACTTCTAAAGTAGCAAGATACACTGCTTTGCTTCTGCTGGGAATCGAACCTGGGTCTCCTGCGCGGGAAACAACAACTCTGACATTCAGCCACCAGTGAGTGAAGCTGCGCTGTACTCGTGGCTCTGGGGACAGATGCCGCTTATGAAGAACGACTAACATGGCCTTAAAAACACGACCTCTGCTGCATTGGCCGGGAATCGGACCCGGGTCTCCCGGGTGGCAGGCGAGAATTCTACCACTGAACCACCAATGAACTATTTCTGCAAGAATTCTACGAATTTATGTGGAAAATGCATCTCTTCAACTGGGTAATATCGACCAATGCTAAAGCTGAACAACTGACAGACAAACTGATCAAGTTCCATGGGTATTTGATGAACTGATATGAGCAAAAGTGTCTCTGAGCAAAGGGGAGTGGGGGAGGTCAATATCAAAAGTGAGAGGCGTTAACTTCTGTGGCCACCAGCTCCCTTAAGAACCACAGGGCACCTCAGCCTCCTGGACTGCACCAGATTTGTCAGTTCTTGCTGGGAGTCATTACCCTGCTCTTCCAACAAGCCACTGTCCAACTGTGACCTTGTAGCGCTGTCTTGGGGATCTTACATTACTTACCTTGCAGTTTATTCCACTTTCATGCAGGTCAGCATTGACCCTGGACATTTTTCTTCTGGTGTTTTTTAGAGACAACAAACAGGTCAGTTTACTCTCATTGGTTTCTTTAAGCCTGACCTTTCTTGCCTGCAGCCTTTTTATTGCCTTCAGGAGTTTTTCACAGGTGCATGAGCCATAATTGCTTGTACTTCGTTGAACAAGCATGGAAAATCATTGTCTAGAGTGCTTCCACTAGTTCCCTGTAAAACACTGATAAGTTGCCCACTTCTAAAGTAGCAAGATACACTGCTTAGCTTTTGCTGGGAATCGAACCTGGGTCTCCTGCGCGGGAAACAACAACTCTGACATTCAACCACCAGTGAGTGAAGCTGCGCTGTGCTCATGGCTCTGGGGACAGCTGCCGCTTATGAAGAACGACTAACATGGCCTTAAAAACACGACCTCTGCTGCAATGGCCGGGAATCGGACCCGGGTCTCCCGCGTGGCAGGCGAGAATTCTACCACTGAACCAACAATGCTCTATTTCTGCAAGAATTCTACGAATTCATGTGGAAAATGCATCTCTTCAACTGGGTAATATCGACCAATGCTAAAGCTGAACAACTGACAGACAAACTGATCAAGTTCCATGGGTATTTGATGAACTGATATGAGCAAAAGTGTCTCTGAGCAAAGGGGAGTGGGGGAGGTCAATATCAAAAGTGAGAGGCGTTAACTTCTGTGGCCACCAGCTCCCTTAAGAACCACAGGGCACCTCAGCCTCCTGGACTGCACCAGATTTGTCAGTTCTTGCTGGGAGTCATTACCCTGCTCTTCCAACAAGCCACTGTCCAACTGTGACCTTGTACCGCTGTCTTGGGGATCTTACATTACTTACCTTGCAGTTTATTCCACTTTCATGCAGGTCAGCATAGACCCTGGACATTTTTCTTCTGGTGTTTTTTAGAGACAACAAACAGGTCAGTTTACTCTCATTGGTTTCTTTAAGCATGACCTTTCTTGCCTGCAGCCTTTTTATTGCCTTCAGGAGTTTTTCACAGGTGCATGAGCCATAATTGCTTGTACTTTGTTGAACAAGCATGGAAAAGCATTGTCTAGAGTGCTTCCACTAGTTCCCTGTAAAACACTGATAAGTTGCCCACTTCTAAAGTAGCAAGATACACTGCTTTGCTTCTGCTGGGAATCGAACCTGGGTCTCCTGCGCGGGAAACAACAACTCTGACATTCAGCCACCAGTGAGTGAAGCTGCGCTGTACTCGTGGCTCTGGGGACAGATGCCGCTTATGAAGAACGACTAACATGGCCTTAAAAACACGACCTCTGCTGCATTGGCCGGGAATCGGACCCGGGTCTCCCGCGTGGCAGGCGAGAATTCTACCACTGAACCACCAATGCTCTATTTCTGCATGAATTCTACGAATTTATGTGGAAAATGCATCTCTTCAACTGGGTAATATCGACCAATGCTAAAGCTGAACAACTGACAGACAAACTGATCAAGTTCCATGGGTATTTGATGAACTGATATGAGCAAAAGTGTCTCTGAGCAAAGGGGAGTGGGGGAGGTCAATATCAAAAGTGAGAGGCGTTAACTTCTGTGGCCACCAGCTCCCTTAAGAACCACAGGGCACCTCAGCCTCCTGGACTGCACCAGATTTGTCAGTTCTTGCTGGGAGTCATTACCCTGCTCTTCCAACAAGCCACTGTCCAACTGTGACCTTGTAGCGCTGTCTTGGGGATCTTACATTACTTACCATGCAGTTTATTCCACTTTCATGCAGATCAGCATTGACCCCCTGGACATTTTTCTTCTGGTGTTTTTTAGAGACAACAAACAGGTCAGTTTACTCTCATTGGTTTCTTTAAGCATGACCTTTCTTGCCTGCAGCCTTTTTATTGCCTTCAGGAGTTTTTCACAGGTGCATGAGCCATAATTGCTTGTACTTCGTTGAACAAGCATGGAAAAGCATTGTCTAGAGTGCTTCCACTAGTTCCCTGTAAAACACTGATAAGTTGCCCACTTCTAAAGTAGCAAGATACACTGCTTTGCTTCTGCTGGGAATCGAACCTGGGTCTCCTGCGCGGGAAACAACAACTCTGACATTCAGCCACCAGTGAGAGAAGCTGCGCTGTGCTCGTGGCTCTGGGGACAGCTGCCGCTTATGAGGAACGACTAACATGGCCTTAAAAACACGACCTCTGCTGCATTGGCCGGGAATCGGACCCGGGTCTCCCGCGTGGCAGGCGAGAATTCTACCACTGAACCACCAATGCTCTATTTCTGCAAGAATTCTACGAATTTATGTGGAAAATGCATCTCTTCAACTGGGTAATATCGACCAATGCTAAAGCTGAACAACTGACAGACAAACTGATCAAGTTCCATGGGTATTTGATGAACTGATATGAGCAAAAGTGTCTCTGAGCAAAGGGGAGTGGGGGAGGTCAATATCAAAAGTGAGAGGCGTTAACTTCTGTGGCCACCAGCTCCCTTAAGAACCACAGGGCACCTCAGCCTCCTGGACTGCACCAGATTTGTCAGTTCTTGCTGGGAGTCATTACCCTGCTCTTCCAACAAGCCACTGTCCAACTGTGACCTTGTACCGCTGTCTTGGGGATCTTACATTACTTACCTTGCAGTTTATTCCACTTTCATGCAGGTCAGCATTGACCCTGGACATTTTTCTTCTGGTGTTTTTTAGAGACAACAAACAGGTCAGTTTACTCTCATTGGTTTCTTTAAGCATGACCTTTCTTGCCTGCAGCCTTTTTATTGCCTTCAGGAGTTTTTCACAGGTGCATGAGCCATAATTGCTTGTACTTCGTTGAACAAGCATGGAAAAGCATTGTCTAGAGTGCTTCCACTAGTTCCCTTTAAAACACTGATAAGTTGCCCACTTCTAAAGTAGCAAGATACACTGCTTTGCTTCTGCTGGGAATCGAACCTGGGTCTCCTGCGCGGGAAACAACAACTCTGACATTCAGCCACCAGTGAGTGAAGCTGCGCTGTACTCGTGGCTCTGGGGACAGATGCCGCTTATGAAGAACGACTAACATGGCCTTAAAAACACGACCTCTGCTGCATTGGCCGGGAATCGGACCCGGGTCTCCCGGGTGGCAGGCGAGAATTCTACCACTGAACCACCAATGAACTATTTCTGCAAGAATTCTACGAATTTATGTGGAAAATGCATCTCTTCAACTGGGTAATATCGACCAATGCTAAAGCTGAACAACTGACAGACAAACTGATCAAGTTCCATGGGTATTTGATGAACTGATATGAGCAAAAGTGTCTCTGAGCAAAGGGGAGTGGGGGAGGTCAATATCAAAAGTGAGAGGCGTTAACTTCTGTGGCCACCAGCTCCCTTAAGAACCACAGGGCACCTCAGCCTCCTGGACTGCACCAGATTTGTCAGTTCTTGCTGGGAGTCATTACCCTGCTCTTCCAACAAGCCACTGTCCAACTGTGACCTTGTAGCGCTGTCTTGGGGATCTTACATTACTTACCTTGCAGTTTATTCCACTTTCATGCAGGTCAGCATTGACCCTGGACATTTTTCTTCTGGTGTTTTTTAGAGACAACAAACAGGTCAGTTTACTCTCATTGGTTTCTTTAAGCCTGACCTTTCTTGCCTGCAGCCTTTTTATTGCCTTCAGGAGTTTTTCACAGGTGCATGAGCCATAATTGCTTGTACTTCGTTGAACAAGCATGGAAAATCATTGTCTAGAGTGCTTCCACTAGTTCCCTGTAAAACACTGATAAGTTGCCCACTTCTAAAGTAGCAAGATACACTGCTTAGCTTTTGCTGGGAATCGAACCTGGGTCTCCTGCGCGGGAAACAACAACTCTGACATTCAACCACCAGTGAGTGAAGCTGCGCTGTGCTCATGGCTCTGGGGACAGCTGCCGCTTATGAAGAACGACTAACATGGCCTTAAAAACACGACCTCTGCTGCAATGGCCGGGAATCGGACCCGGGTCTCCCGCGTGGCAGGCGAGAATTCTACCACTGAACCAACAATGCTCTATTTCTGCAAGAATTCTACGAATTCATGTGGAAAATGCATCTCTTCAACTGGGTAATATCGACCAATGCTAAAGCTGAACAACTGACAGACAAACTGATCAAGTTCCATGGGTATTTGATGAACTGATATGAGCAAAAGTGTCTCTGAGCAAAGGGGAGTGGGGGAGGTCAATATCAAAAGTGAGAGGCGTTAACTTCTGTGGCCACCAGCTCCCTTAAGAACCACAGGGCACCTCAGCCTCCTGGACTGCACCAGATTTGTCAGTTCTTGCTGGGAGTCATTACCCTGCTCTTCCAACAAGCCACTGTCCAACTGTGACCTTGTAGCGCTGTCTTGGGGATCTTACATTACTTACCTTGCAGTTTATTCCACTTTCATGCAGATCAGCATTGACCCTGGACATTTTTATTCTGGTGTTTTTTAGAGACAACAAACAGGTCAGTTTACTCTCACTGGTTTCTTTAAGCATGACCTTTCTTGCCTGCAGCCTTTTTATTGCCTTCAGGAGTTTTTCACAGGTGCATGAGCCATAATTGCTTGTACTTCGTTGAACAAGCATGGAAAAGCATTGTCTAGAGTGCTTCCACTAGTTCCCTGTAAAACACTGATAAGTTGCCCACTTCTAAAGTAGCAAGATACACTGCTTTGCTTCTGCTGGGAATCGAACCTGGGTCTCCTGCGCGGGAAACAACAACTCTGACATTCAGCCACCAGTGAGTGAAGCTGCGCTGTACTCGTGGCTCTGGGGACAGATGCCGCTTATGAAGAACGACTAACATGGCCTTAAAAACACGACCTCTGCTGCATTGGCCGGGAATCGGACCCGGGTCTCCCGCGTGGCAGGCGAGAATTCTACCACTGAACCACCAATGCTCTATTTCTGCATGAATTCTACGAATTTATGTGGAAAATGCATCTCTTCAACTGGGTAATATCGACCAATGCTAAAGCTGAACAACTGACAGACAAACTGATCAAGTTCCATGGGTATTTGATGAACTGATATGAGCAAAAGTGTCTCTGAGCAAAGGGGAGTGGGGGAGGTCAATATCAAAAGTGAGAGGCGTTAACTTCTGTGGCCACCAGCTCCCTTAAGAACCACAGGGCACCTCAGCCTCCTGGACTGCACCAGATTTGTCAGTTCTTGCTGGGAGTCATTACCCTGCTCTTCCAACAAGCCACTGTCCAACTGTGACCTTGTAGCGCTGTCTTGGGGATCTTACATTACTTACCATGCAGTTTATTCCACTTTCATGCAGATCAGCATTGACCCCCTGGACATTTTTCTTCTGGTGTTTTTTAGAGACAACAAACAGGTCAGTTTACTCTCATTGGTTTCTTTAAGCATGACCTTTCTTGCCTGCAGCCTTTTTATTGCCTTCAGGAGTTTTTCACAGGTGCATGAGCCATAATTGCTTGTACTTCGTTGAACAAGCATGGAAAAGCATTGTCTAGAGTGCTTCCACTAGTTCCCTGTAAAACACTGATAAGTTGCCCACTTCTAAAGTAGCAAGATACACTGCTTTGCTTCTGCTGGGAATCGAACCTGGGTCTCCTGCGCGGGAAACAACAACTCTGACATTCAGCCACCAGTGAGAGAAGCTGCGCTGTGCTCGTGGCTCTGGGGACAGCTGCCGCTTATGAGGAACGACTAACATGGCCTTAAAAACACGACCTCTGCTGCATTGGCCGGGAATCGGACCCGGGTCTCCCGCGTGGCAGGCGAGAATTCTACCACTGAACCACCAATGCTCTATTTCTGCAAGAATTCTACGAATTTATGTGGAAAATGCATCTCTTCAACTGGGTAATATCGACCAATGCTAAAGCTGAACAACTGACAGACAAACTGATCAAGTTCCATGGGTATTTGATGAACTGATATGAGCAAAAGTGTCTCTGAGCAAAGGGGAGTGGGGGAGGTCAATATCAAAAGTGAGAGGCGTTAACTTCTGTGGCCACCAGCTCCCTTAAGAACCACAGGGCACCTCAGCCTCCTGGACTGCACCAGATTTGTCAGTTCTTGCTGGGAGTCATTACCCTGCTCTTCCAACAAGCCACTGTCCAACTGTGACCTTGTACCGCTGTCTTGGGGATCTTACATTACTTACCTTGCAGTTTATTCCACTTTCATGCAGGTCAGCATTGACCCTGGACATTTTTCTTCTGGTGTTTTTTAGAGACAACAAACAGGTCAGTTTACTCTCATTGGTTTCTTTAAGCATGACCTTTCTTGCCTGCAGCCTTTTTATTGCCTTCAGGAGTTTTTCACAGGTGCATGAGCCATAATTGCTTGTACTTCGTTGAACAAGCATGGAAAAGCATTGTCTAGAGTGCTTCCACTAGTTCCCTGTAAAACACTGATAAGTTGCCCACTTCTAAAGTAGCAAGATACACTGCTTTGCTTCTGCTGGGAATCGAACCTGGGTCTCCTGCGCGGGAAACAACAACTCTGACATTCAGCTACCAGTGAGTGAAGCTGCGCTGTACTCGTGGCTCTGGGGACAGATGCCGCTTATGAAGAACGACTAACATGGCCTTAAAAACACGACCTCTGCTGCATTGGCCGGGAATCGGACCCGGGTCTCCCGCGTGGCAGGCGAGAATTCTACCACTGAACCACCAATGCTCTATTTCTGCATGAATTCTACGAATTTATGTGGAAAATGCATTTCTTCAACTGGGTAATATCGACCAATGCTAAAGCTGAACAACTGACAGACAAACTGATCAAGTTCCATGGGTATTTGATGAACTGATATGAGCAAAAGTGTCTCTGAGCAAAGGGGAGTGGGGCAGGTCAATATCAAAAGTGAGAGGCGTTAACTTCTGTGGCCACCAGCTCCCTTAAGAACCACAGGGCACCTCAGCCTCCTGGACTGCACCAGATTTGTCAGTTCTTGCTGGGAGTCATTACCCTGCTCTTCCAACAAGCCACTGTCCTACTGTGACCTTGTAGCGCTGTCTTGGGGATCTTACATTACTTACCTTGCAGTTTATTCCACTTTCATGCAGATCAGCATTGACCCCCTGGACATTTTTCTTCTGGTGTTTTTTAGAGACAACAAACAGGTCAGTTTACTCTCATTGGTTTCTTTAAGCATGACCTTTCTTGCCTGCAGCCTTTTTATTGCCTTCAGGAGTTTTTCACAGGTGCATGAGCCATAATTGCTTGTACTTCGTTGAACAAGCATGGAAAAGCATTGTCTAGAGTGCTTCCACTAGTTCCCTGTAAAACACTGATAAGTTGCCCACTTCTAAAGTAGCAAGATACACTGCTTTGCTTCTGCTGGGAATCGAACCTGGGTCTCCTGCGCGGGAAACAAAAAACTCTGACATTCAGCCACCAGTGAGTGAAGCTTCCCTGTACTCGTGGCTCTGGGGACAGATGCCGCTTATGAAGAACGACTAACATGGCCTTAAAAACACGACCTCTGCTGCATTGGCCGGGAATCGGACCCGGGTCTCCCGCGTGGCAGGCGAGAATTCTACCACTGAACCACCAATGCTCTATTTCTGCATGAATTCTACGAATTTATGTGGAAAATGCATCTCTTCAACTGGGTAATATCGACCAATGCTAAAGCTGAACAACTGACAGACAAACTGATCAAGTTCCATGGGTATTTGATGAACTGATATGAGCAAAAGTGTCTCTGAGCAAAGGGGAGTGGGGGAGGTCAATATCAAAAGTGAGAGGCGTTAACTTCTGTGGCCACCAGCTCCCTTAAGAACCACAGGGCACCTCAGCCTCCTGGACTGCACCAGATTTGTCAGTTCTTGCTGGGAGTCATTACCCTGCTCTTCCAACAAGCCACTGTCCAACTGTGACCTTGTAGCGCTGTCTTGGGGATCTTACATTACTTACCTTGCAGTTTATTCCACTTTCATGCAGGTCAGCATTGACCCTGGACATTTTTCTTCTGGTGTTTTTTAGAGACAACAAACAGGTCAGTTTACTCTCATTGGTTTCTTTAAGCCTGACCTTTCTTGCCTGCAGCCTTTTTATTGCCTTCAGGAGTTTTTCACAGGTGCATGAGCCATAATTGCTTGTACTTCGTTGAACAAGCATGGAAAAGCATTGTCTAGAGTGCTTCCACTAGTTCCCTGTAAAACACTGATAAGTTGCCCACTTCTAAAGTAGCAAGATACACTGCTTAGCTTTTGCTGGGAATCGAACCTGGGTCTCCTGCGCGGGAAACAACAACTCTGACATTCAACCACCAGTGAGTGAAGCTGCGCTGTGCTCGTGGCTCTGGGGACAGCTGCCGCTTATGAAGAACGACTAACATGGCCTTAAAAACACGACCTCTGCTGCATTGGCCGGGAATCGGACCCGGGTCTCCCGCGTGGCAGGCGAGAATTCTACCACTGAACCACCAATGCTCTATTTCTGCAAGAATTCTACGAATTTATGTGGAAAATGCATCTCTTCAACTGGGTAATATCGACCAATGCTAAAGCTGAACAACTGACAGACAAACTGATCAAGTTCCATGGGTATTTGATGAACTGATATGAGCAAAAGTGTCTCTGAGCAAAGGGGAGTGGGGGAGGTCAATATCAAAAGTGAGAGGCGTTAACTTCTGTGGCCACCAGCTCCCTTAAGAACCACAGGGCACCTCAGCCTCCTGGACTGCACCAGATTTGTCAGTTCTTGCTGGGAGTCATTACCCTGCTCTTCCAACAAGCCACTGTCCAACTGTGACATTGTAGCGCTGTCTTGGGGATCTTACATTACTTACCTTGCAGTTTATTCCACTTTCATGCAGGTCAGCATTGACCCTGGACATTTTTCTTCTGGTGTTTTTTAGAGACAACAAACAGGTCAGTTTACTCTCATTGGTTTCTTTAAGCATGACCTTTCTTGCCTGCAGCCTTTTTATTGCCTTCAGGAGTTTTTCACAGGTGCATGAGCCATAATTGCTTGTACTTCGTTGAACAAGCATGGAAAAGCATTGTCTAGAGTGCTTCCACTAGTTCCCTGTAAAACACTGATAAGTTGCCCACTTCTAAAGTAGCAAGATACACTGCTTTGCTTCTGCTGGGAATCGAACCTGGGTCTCCTGCGCGGGAAACAACAACTCTGACATTCAGCCACCAGTGAGAGAAGCTGCGCTGTGCTCGTGGCTCTGGGGACAGCTGCCGCTTATGAGGAACGACTAACATGGCCTTAAAAACACGACCTCTGCTGCATTGGCCGGGAATCGGACCCGGGTCTCCCGCGTGGCAGGCGAGAATTCTACCACTGAACCACCAATGCTCTATTTCTGCAAGAATTCTACGAATTTATGTGGAAAATGCATCTCTTCAACTGGGTAATATCGACCAATGCTAAAGCTGAACAACTGACAGACAAACTGATCAAGTTCCATGGGTATTTGATGAACTGATATGAGCAAAAGTGTCTCTGAGCAAAGGGGAGTGGGGGAGGTCAATATCAAAAGTGAGAGGCGTTAACTTCTGTGGCCACCAGCTCCCTTAAGAACCACAGGGCACCTCAGCCTCCTGGACTGCACCAGATTTGTCAGTTCTTGCTGGGAGTCATTACCCTGCTCTTCCAACAAGCCACTGTCCAACTGTGACCTTGTACCGCTGTCTTGGGGATCTTACATTACTTACCTTGCAGTTTATTCCACTTTCATGCAGGTCAGCATTGACCCTGGACATTTTTCTTCTGGTGTTTTTTAGAGACAACAAACAGGTCAGTTTACTCTCATTGGTTTCTTTAAGCATGACCTTTCTTGCCTGCAGCCTTTTTATTGCCTTCAGGAGTTTTTCACAGGTGCATGAGCCATAATTGCTTGTACTTCGTTGAACAAGCATGGAAAAGCATTGTCTAGAGTGCTTCCACTAGTTCCCTGTAAAACACTGATAAGTTGCCCACTTCTAAAGTAGCAAGATACACTGCTTTGCTTCTGCTGGGAATCGAACCTGGGTCTCCTGCGCGGGAAACAACAACTCTGACATTCAGCCACCAGTGAGTGAAGCTGCGCTGTACTCGTGGCTCTGGGGACAGATGCCGCTTATGAAGAACGACTAACATGGCCTTAAAAACACGACCTCTGCTGCATTGGCCGGGAATCGGACCCGGGTCTCCCGCGTGGCAGGCGAGAATTCTACCACTGAACCACCAATGCTCTATTTCTGCATGAATTCTACGAATTTATGTGGAAAATGCATTTCTTCAACTGGGTAATATCGACCAATGCTAAAGCTGAACAACTGACAGACAAACTGATCAAGTTCCATGGGTATTTGATGAACTGATATGAGCAAAAGTGTCTCTGAGCAAAGGGGAGTGGGGGAGGTCAATATCAAAAGTGAGAGGCGTTAACTTCTGTGGCCACCAGCTCCCTTAAGAACCACAGGGCACCTCAGCCTCCTGGACTGCACCAGATTTGTCAGTTCTTGCTGGGAGTCATTACCCTGCTCTTCCAACAAGCCACTGTCCTACTGTGACCTTGTAGCGCTGTCTTGGGGATCTTACATTACTTACCTTGCAGTTTATTCCACTTTCATGCAGATCAGCATTGACCCCATGGACATTTTTCTTCTGGTGTTTTTTAGAGACAACAAACAGGTCAGTTTACTCTCATTGGTTTCTTTAAGCATGACCTTTCTTGCCTGCAGCCTTTTTATTGCCTTCAGGAGTTTTTCACAGGTGCATGAGCCATAATTGCTTGTACTTCGTTGAACAAG
Source organism: Carassius gibelio (assembly GCF_023724105.1). Lineage (NCBI taxonomy): Eukaryota > Metazoa > Chordata > Actinopteri > Cypriniformes > Cyprinidae > Carassius > Carassius gibelio. The sequence continues at coordinate 5,705,849 of NC_068414.1, read as the reverse complement.
CATGGAAAAGCATTGTCTAGAGTGCTTCCACTAGTTCCCTGTAAAACACTGATAAGTTGCCCACTTCTAAAGTAGCAAGATACACTGCTTTGCTTCTGCTGGGAATCGAACCTGGGTCTCCTGCGCGGGAAACAAAAAACTCTGACATTCAGCCACCAGTGAGTGAAGCTTCCCTGTACTCGTGGCTCTGGGGACAGATGCCGCTTATGAAGAACGACTAACATGGCCTTAAAAACACGACCTCTGCTGCATTGGCCGGGAATCGGACCCGGGTCTCCCGCGTGGCAGGCGAGAATTCTACCACTGAACCACCAATGCTCTATTTCTGCATGAATTCTACGAATTTATGTGGAAAATGCATCTCTTCAACTGGGTAATATCGACCAATGCTAAAGCTGAACAACTGACAGACAAACTGATCAAGTTCCATGGGTATTTGATGAACTGATATGAGCAAAAGTGTCTCTGAGCAAAGGGGAGTGGGGGAGGTCAATATCAAAAGTGAGAGGCGTTAACTTCTGTGGCCACCAGCTCCCTTAAGAACCACAGGGCACCTCAGCCTCCTGGACTGCACCAGATTTGTCAGTTCTTGCTGGGAGTCATTACCCTGCTCTTCCAACAAGCCACTGTCCAACTGTGACCTTGTAGCGCTGTCTTGGGGATCTTACATTACTTACCTTGCAGTTTATTCCACTTTCATGCAGGTCAGCATTGACCCTGGACATTTTTCTTCTGGTGTTTTTTAGAGACAACAAACAGGTCAGTTTACTCTCATTGGTTTCTTTAAGCCTGACCTTTCTTGCCTGCAGCCTTTTTATTGCCTTCAGGAGTTTTTCACAGGTGCATGAGCCATAATTGCTTGTACTTCGTTGAACAAGCATGGAAAAGCATTGTCTAGAGTGCTTCCACTAGTTCCCTGTAAAACACTGATAAGTTGCCCACTTCTAAAGTAGCAAGATACACTGCTTAGCTTTTGCTGGGAATCGAACCTGGGTCTCCTGCGCGGGAAACAACAACTCTGACATTCAACCACCAGTGAGTGAAGCTGCGCTGTGCTCGTGGCTCTGGGGACAGCTGCCGCTTATGAAGAACGACTAACATGGCCTTAAAAACACGACCTCTGCTGCATTGGCCGGGAATCGGACCCGGGTCTCCCGCGTGGCAGGCGAGAATTCTACCACTGAACCACCAATGCTCTATTTCTGCAAGAATTCTACGAATTTATGTGGAAAATGCATCTCTTCAACTGGGTAATATCGACCAATGCTAAAGCTGAACAACTGACAGACAAACTGATCAAGTTCCATGGGTATTTGATGAACTGATATGAGCAAAAGTGTCTCTGAGCAAAGGGGAGTGGGGGAGGTCAATATCAAAAGTGAGAGGCGTTAACTTCTGTGGCCACCAGCTCCCTTAAGAACCACAGGGCACCTCAGCCTCCTGGACTGCACCAGATTTGTCAGTTCTTGCTGGGAGTCATTACCCTGCTCTTCCAACAAGCCACTGTCCAACTGTGACCTTGTACCGCTGTCTTGGGGATCTTACATTACTTACCTTGCAGTTTATTCCACTTTCATGCAGGTCAGCATTGACCCTGGACATTTTTCTTCTGGTGTTTTTTAGAGACAACAAACAGGTCAGTTTACTCTCATTGGTTTCTTTAAGCATGACCTTTCTTGCCTGCAGCCTTTTTATTGCCTTCAGGAGTTTTTCACAGGTGCATGAGCCATAATTGCTTGTACTTCGTTGAACAAGCATGGAAAAGCATTGTCTAGAGTGCTTCCACTAGTTCCCTGTAAAACACTGATAAGTTGCCCACTTCTAAAGTAGCAAGATACACTGCTTTGCTTCTGCTGGGAATCGAACCTGGGTCTCCTGCGCGGGAAACAACAACTCTGACATTCAGCCACCAGTGAGTGAAGCTGCGCTGTACTCGTGGCTCTGGGGACAGATGCCGCTTATGAAGAACGACTAACATGGCCTTAAAAACACGACCTCTGCTGCATTGGCCGGGAATCGGACCCGGGTCTCCCGCGTGGCAGGCGAGAATTCTACCACTGAACCACCAATGCTCTATTTCTGCATGAATTCTACGAATTTATGTGGAAAATGCATTTCTTCAACTGGGTAATATCGACCAATGCTAAAGCTGAACAACTGACAGACAAACTGATCAAGTTCCATGGGTATTTGATGAACTGATATGAGCAAAAGTGTCTCTGAGCAAAGGGGAGAGGGGGAGGTCAATATCAAAAGTGAGAGGCGTTAACTTCTGTGGCCACCAGCTCCCTTAAGAACCACAGGGCACCTCAGCCTCCTGGACTGCACCAGATTTGTCAGTTCTTGCTGGGAGTCATTACCCTGCTCTTCCAACAAGCCACTGTCCTACTGTGACCTTGTAGCGCTGTCTTGGGGATCTTACATTACTTACCTTGCAGTTTATTCCACTTTCATGCAGATCAGCATTGACCCCCTGGACATTTTTCTTCTGGTGTTTTTTAGAGACAACAAACAGGTCAGTTTACTCTCATTGGTTTCTTTAAGCATGACCTTTCTTGCCTGCAGCCTTTTTATTGCCTTCAGGAGTTTTTCACAGGTGCATGAGCCATAATTGCTTGTACTTCGTTGAACAAGCATGGAAAAGCATTGTCTAGAGTGCTTCCACTAGTTCCCTGTAAAACACTGATAAGTTGCCCACTTCTAAAGTAGCAAGATACACTGCTTTGCTTCTGCTGGGAATCGAACCTGGGTCTCCTGCGCGGGAAACAAAAAACTCTGACATTCAGCCACCAGTGAGTGAAGCTTCCCTGTACTCGTGGCTCTGGGGACAGATGCCGCTTATGAAGAACGACTAACATGGCCTTAAAAACACGACCTCTGCTGCATTGGCCGGGAATCGGACCCGGGTCTCCCGCGTGGCAGGCGAGAATTCTACCACTGAACCACCAATGCTCTATTTCTGCATGAATTCTACGAATTTATGTGGAAAATGCATCTCTTCAACTGGGTAATATCGACCAATGCTAAAGCTGAACAACTGACAGACAAACTGATCAAGTTCCATGGGTATTTGATGAACTGATATGAGCAAAAGTGTCTCTGAGCAAAGGGGAGTGGGGGAGGTCAATATCAAAAGTGAGAGGCGTTAACTTCTGTGGCCACCAGCTCCCTTAAGAACCACAGGGCACCTCAGCCTCCTGGACTGCACCAGATTTGTCAGTTCTTGCTGGGAGTCATTACCCTGCTCTTCCAACAAGCCACTGTCCAACTGTGACCTTGTAGCGCTGTCTTGGGGATCTTACATTACTTACCTTGCAGTTTATTCCACTTTCATGCAGGTCAGCATTGACCCTGGACATTTTTCTTCTGGTGTTTTTTAGAGACAACAAACAGGTCAGTTTACTCTCATTGGTTTCTTTAAGCCTGACCTTTCTTGCCTGCAGCCTTTTTATTGCCTTCAGGAGTTTTTCACAGGTGCATGAGCCATAATTGCTTGTACTTCGTTGAACAAGCATGGAAAAGCATTGTCTAGAGTGCTTCCACTAGTTCCCTGTAAAACACTGATAAGTTGCCCACTTCTAAAGTAGCAAGATACACTGCTTAGCTTTTGCTGGGAATCGAACCTGGGTCTCCTGCGCGGGAAACAACAACTCTGACATTCAACCACCAGTGAGTGAAGCTGCGCTGTGCTCGTGGCTCTGGGGACAGCTGCCGCTTATGAAGAACGACTAACATGGCCTTAAAAACACGACCTCTGCTGCATTGGCCGGGAATCGGACCCGGGTCTCCCGCGTGGCAGGCGAGAATTCTACCACTGAACCACCAATGCTCTATTTCTGCAAGAATTCTACGAATTTATGTGGAAAATGCATCTCTTCAACTGGGTAATATCGACCAATGCTAAAGCTGAACAACTGACAGACAAACTGATCAAGTTCCATGGGTATTTGATGAACTGATATGAGCAAAAGTGTCTCTGAGCAAAGGGGAGTGGGGGAGGTCAATATCAAAAGTGAGAGGCGTTAACTTCTGTGGCCACCAGCTCCCTTAAGAACCACAGGGCACCTCAGCCTCCTGGACTGCACCAGATTTGTCAGTTCTTGCTGGGAGTCATTACCCTGCTCTTCCAACAAGCCACTGTCCAACTGTGACATTGTAGCGCTGTCTTGGGGATCTTACATTACTTACCTTGCAGTTTATTCCACTTTCATGCAGGTCAGCATTGACCCTGGACATTTTTCTTCTGGTGTTTTTTAGAGACAACAAACAGGTCAGTTTACTCTCATTGGTTTCTTTAAGCCTGACCTTTCTTGCCTGCAGCCTTTTTATTGCCTTCAGGAGTTTTTCACAGGTGCATGAGCCATAATTGCTTGTACTTCGTTGAACAAGCATGGAAAAGCATTGTCTAGAGTGCTTCCACTAGTTCCCTGTAAAACACTGATAAGTTGCCCACTTCTAAAGTAGCAAGATACACTGCTTAGCTTTTGCTGGGAATCGAACCTGGGTCTCCTGCGCGGGAAACAACAACTCTGACATTCAACCACCAGTGAGTGAAGCTGCGCTGTGCTCATGGCTCTGGGGACAGCTGCCGCTTATGAAGAACGACTAACATGGCCTTAAAAACACGACCTCTGCTGCAATGGCCGGGAATCGGACCCGGGTCTCCCGCGTGGCAGGCGAGAATTCTACCACTGAACCAACAATGCTCTATTTCTGCAAGAATTCTACGAATTCATGTGGAAAATGCATCTCTTCAACTGGGTAATATCGACCAATGCTAAAGCTGAACAACTGACAGACAAACTGATCAAGTTCCATGGGTATTTGATGAACTGATATGAGCAAAAGTGTCTCTGAGCAAAGGGGAGTGCGGGAGGTCAATATCAAAAGTGAGAGGCGTTAACTTCTGTGGCCACCAGCTCCCTTAAGAACCACAGGGCACCTCAGCCTCCTGGACTGCACCAGATTTGTCAGTTCTTGCTGGGAGTCATTACCCTGCTCTTCCAACAAGCCACTGTCTAACTGTGACCTTGTAGCGCTGTCTTGGGGATCTTACATTACTTACCTTGCAGTTTATTCCACTTTCATGCAGGTCAGCATTGACCCTGGACATTTTTCTTCTGGTGTTTTTTAGAGACAACAAACAGGTCAGTTTACTCTCATTGGTTTCTTTAAGCCTGACCTTTCTTGCCTGCAGCCTTTTTATTGCCTTCAGGAGTTTTTCACAGGTGCATGAGCCATAATTGCTTGTACTTCGTTGAACAAGCATGGAAAAGCATTGTCTAGAGTGCTTCCACTAGTTCCCTGTAAAACACTGATAAGTTGCCCACTTCTAAAGTAGCAAGATACACTGCTTAGCTTTTGCTGGGAATCGAACCTGGGTCTCCTGCGCGGGAAACAACAACTCTGACATTCAACCACCAGTGAGTGAAGCTGCGCTGTGCTCATGGCTCTGGGGACAGCTGCCGCTTATGAAGAACGACTAACATGGCCTTAAAAACACGACCTCTGCTGCAATGGCCGGGAATCGGACCCGGGTCTCCCGCGTGGCAGGCGAGAATTCTACCACTGAACCAACAATGCTCTATTTCGGCAAGAATTCTACGAATTCATGTGGAAAATGCATCTCTTCAACTGGGTAATATCGACCAATGCTAAAGCTGAACAACTGACAGACAAACTGATCAAGTTCCATGGGTATTTGATGAACTGATATGAGCAAAAGTGTCTCTGAGCAAAGGGGAGTGGGGGAGGTCAATATCAAAAGTGAGAGGCGTTAACTTCTGTGGCCACCAGCTCCCTTAAGAACCACAGGGCACCTCAGCCTCCTGGACTGCACCAGATTTGTCAGTTCTTGCTGGGAGTCATTACCCTGCTCTTCCAACAAGCCACTGTCCAACTGTGACCTTGTAGCGCTGTCTTGGGGATCTTACATTACTTACCTTGCAGTTTATTCCACTTTCATGCAGATCAGCATTGACCCTGGACATTTTTATTCTGGTGATTTTTAGAGACAACAAACAGGTCAGTTTACTCTCACTGGTTTCTTTAAGCATGACCTTTCTTGCCTGCAGCCTTTTTATTGCCTTCAGGAGTTTTTCACAGGTGCATGAGCCATAATTGCTTGTACTTCGTTGAACAAGCATGGAAAAGCATTGTCTAGAGTGCTTCCACTAGTTCCCTGTAAAACACTGATAAGTTGCCCACTTCTAAAGTAGCAAGATACACTGCTTTGCTTCTGCTGGGAATCGAACCTGGGTCTCCTGCGCGGGAAACAACAACTCTGACATTCAGCCACCAGTGAGTGAAGCTGCGCTGTACTCGTGGCTCTGGGGACAGCTGCCGCTTATGAAGAACGACTAACATGGCCTTAAAAACACAACCTCTGCTGCATTGGCCGGGAATCGGACCCGGGTCTCCCGCGTGGCAGGCGAGAATTCTACCACTGAACCACCAATGCTCTATTTCTGCCTGAATTCTACGAATTTATGTGGAAAATGCATCTCTTCAACTGGGTAATATCGACCAATGCTAAAGCTGAACAACTGACAGACAAACTGATCAAGTTCCATGGGTATTTGATGAACTGATATGAGCAAAAGTGTCTCTGAGCAAAGGGGAGTGGGGGAGGTCAATATCAAAAGTGAGAGGCGTTAACTTCTGTGGCCACCAGCTCCCTTAAGAACCACAGGGCACCTCAGCCTCCTGGACTGCACCAGATTTGTCAGTTCTTGCTGGGAGTCATTACCCTGCTCTTCCAACAAGCCACTGTCCAACTGTGACCTTGTACCGCTGTCTTGGGGATCTTACATTACTTACCTTGCAGTTTATTCCACTTTCATGCAGGTCAGCATAGACCCTGGACATTTTTCTTCTGGTGTTTTTTAGAGACAACAAACAGGTCAGTTTACTCTCATTGGTTTCTTTAAGCATGACCTTTCTTGCCTGCAGCCTTTTTATTGCCTTCAGGAGTTTTTCACAGGTGCATGAGCCATAATTGCTTGTACTTTGTTGAACAAGCATGGAAAAGCATTGTCTAGAGTGCTTCCACTAGTTCCCTGTAAAACACTGATAAGTTGCCCACTTCTAAAGTAGCAAGATACACTGCTTTGCTTCTGCTGGGAATCGAACCTGGGTCTCCTGCGCGGGAAACAACAACTCTGACATTCAGCCACCAGTGAGTGAAGCTGCGCTGTACTCGTGGCTCTGGGGACAGATGCCGCTTATGAAGAACGACTAACATGGCCTTAAAAACACGACCTCTGCTGCATTGGCCGGGAATCGGACCCGGGTCTCCCGCGTGGCAGGCGAGAATTCTACCACTGAACCACCAATGCTCTATTTCTGCATGAATTCTACGAATTTATGTGGAAAATGCATCTCTTCAACTGGGTAATATCGACCAATGCTAAAGCTGAACAACTGACAGACAAACTGATCAAGTTCCATGGGTATTTGATGAACTGATATGAGCAAAAGTGTCTCTGAGCAAAGGGGAGTGGGGGAGGTCAATATCAAAAGTGAGAGGCGTTAACTTCTGTGGCCACCAGCTCCCTTAAGAACCACAGGGCACCTCAGCCTCCTGGACTGCACCAGATTTCTTGCTGGGAGTCATTACCCTGCTCTTCCAACAAGCCACTGTCCAACTGTGACCTTGTACCGCTGTCTTGGGGATCTTACATTACTTACCTTGCAGTTTATTCCACTTTCATGCAGGTCAGCATAGACCCTGGACATTTTTCTTCTGGTGTTTTTTAGAGACAACAAACAGGTCAGTTTACTCTCATTGGTTTCTTTAAGCATGACCTTTCTTGCCTGCAGCCTTTTTATTGCCTTCAGGAGTTTTTCACAGGTGCATGAGCCATAATTGCTTGTACTTTGTTGAACAAGCATGGAAAAGCATTGTCTAGAGTGCTTCCACTAGTTCCCTGTAAAACACTGATAAGTTGCCCACTTCTAAAGTAGCAAGATACACTGCTTTGCTTCTGCTGGGAATCGAACCTGGGTCTCCTGCGCGGGAAACAACAACTCTGACATTCAGCCACCAGTGAGTGAAGCTGCGCTGTACTCGTGGCTCTGGGGACAGATGCCGCTTATGAAGAACGACTAACATGGCCTTAAAAACACGACCTCTGCTGCATTGGCCGGGAATCGGACCCGGGTCTCCCGCGTGGCAGGCGAGAATTCTACCACTGAACCAACAATGCTCTATTTCTGCAAGAATTCTACGAATTCATGTGGAAAATGCATCTCTTCAACTGGGTAATATCGACCAATGCTAAAGCTGAACAACTGACAGACAAACTGATCAAGTTCCATGGGTATTTGATGAACTGATATGAGCAAAAGTGTCTCTGAGCAAAGGGGAGTGGGGGAGGTCAATATCAAAAGTGAGAGGCGTTAACTTCTGTGGCCACCAGCTCCCTTAAGATCCACAGGGCACCTCAGCCTCCTGGACTGCACCAGATTTGTCAGTTCTTGCTGGGAGTCATTACCCTGCTCTTCCAACAAGCCACTGTCCAACTGTGACCTTGTAGCGCTGTCTTGGGGATCTTACATTACTTACCTTGCAGTTTATTCCACTTTCATGCAGATCAGCATTGACCCTGGACATTTTTATTCTGGTGATTTTTAGAGACAACAAACAGGTCAGTTTACTCTCACTGGTTTCTTTAAGCATGACCTTTCTTGCCTGCAGCCTTTTTATTGCCTTCAGGAGTTTTTCACAGGTGCATGAGCCATAATTGCTTGTACTTCGTTGAACAAGCATGGAAAAGCATTGTCTAGAGTGCTTCCACTAGTTCCCTGTAAAACACTGATAAGTTGCCCACTTCTAAAGTAGCAAGATACACTGCTTTGCTTCTGCTGGGAATCGAACCTGGGTCTCCTGCGCGGGAAACAACAACTCTGACATTCAGCCACCAGTGAGTGAAGCTGCGCTGTACTCGTGGCTCTGGGGACAGCTGCCGCTTATGAAGAACGACTAACATGGCCTTAAAAACACGACCTCTGCTGCATTGGCCGGGAATCGGACCCGGGTCTCCCGCGTGGCAGGCGAGAATTCTACCACTGAACCACCAATGCTCTATTTCTGCCTGAATTCTACGAATTTATGTGGAAAATGCATCTCTTCAACTGGGTAATATCGACCAATGCTAAAGCTGAACAACTGACAGACAAACTGATCAAGTTCCATGGGTATTTGATGAACTGATATGAGCAAAAGTGTCTCTGAGCAAAGGGGAGTGGGGGAGGTCAATATCAAAAGTGAGAGGCGTTAACTTCTGTGGCCACCAGCTCCCTTAAGAACCACAGGGCACCTCAGCCTCCTGGACTGCACCAGATTTGTCAGTTCTTGCTGGGAGTCATTACCCTGCTCTTCCAACAAGCCACTGTCCAACTGTGACCTTGTACCGCTGTCTTGGGGATCTTACATTACTTACCTTGCAGTTTATTCCACTTTCATGCAGGTCAGCATAGACCCTGGACATTTTTCTTCTGGTGTTTTTTAGAGACAACAAACAGGTCAGTTTACTCTCATTGGTTTCTTTAAGCATGACCTTTCTTGCCTGCAGCCTTTTTATTGCCTTCAGGAGTTTTTCACAGGTGCATGAGCCATAATTGCTTGTACTTTGTTGAACAAGCATGGAAAAGCATTGTCTAGAGTGCTTCCACTAGTTCCCTGTAAAACACTGATAAGTTGCCCACTTCTAAAGTAGCAAGATACACTGCTTTGCTTCTGCTGGGAATCGAACCTGGGTCTCCTGCGCGGGAAACAACAACTCTGACATTCAGCCACCAGTGAGTGAAGCTGCGCTGTACTCGTGGCTCTGGGGACAGCTGCCGCTTATGAAGAACGACTAACATGGCCTTAAAAACACGACCTCTGCTGCATTGGCCGGGAATCGGACCCGGGTCTCCCGCGTGGCAGGCGAGAATTCTACCACTGAACCACCAATGCTCTATTTCTGCCTGAATTCTACGAATTTATGTGGAAAATGCATCTCTTCAACTGGGTAATATCGACCAATGCTAAAGCTGAACAACTGACAGACAAACTGATCAAGTTCCATGGGTATTTGATGAACTGATATGAGCAAAAGTGTCTCTGAGCAAAGGGGAGTGGGGGAGGTCAATATCAAAAGTGAGAGGCGTTAACTTCTGTGGCCACCAGCTCCCTTAAGAACCACAGGGCACCTCAGCCTCCTGGACTGCACCAGATTTGTCAGTTCTTGCTGGGAGTCATTACCCTGCTCTTCCAACAAGCCACTGTCCAAATGTGACCTTGTACCGCTGTCTTGGGGATCTTACATTACTTACCTTGCAGTTTATTCCACTTTCATGCAGGTCAGCATAGACCCTGGACATTTTTCTTCTGGTGTTTTTTAGAGACAACAAACAGGTCAGTTTACTCTCATTGGTTTCTTTAAGCATGACCTTTCTTGCCTGCAGCCTTTTTATTGCCTTCAGGAGTTTTTCACAGGTGCATGAGCCATAATTGCTTGTACTTTGTTGAACAAGCATGGAAAAGCATTGTCTAGAGTGCTTCCACTAGTTCCCTGTAAAACACTGATAAGTTGCCCACTTCTAAAGTAGCAAGATACACTGCTTTGCTTCTGCTGGGAATCGAACCTGGGTCTCCTGCGCGGGAAACAACAACTCTGACATTCAGCCACCAGTGAGTGAAGCTGCGCTGTACTCGTGGCTCTGGGGACAGATGCCGCTTATGAAGAACGACTAACATGGCCTTAAAAACACGACCTCTGCTGCATTGGCCGGGAATCGGACCCGGGTCTCCCGCGTGGCAGGCGAGAATTCTACCACTGAACCACCAATGCTCTATTTCTGCATGAATTCTACGAATTTATGTGGAAAATGCATCTCTTCAACTGGGTAATATCGACCAATGCTAAAGCTGAACAACTGACAGACAAACTGATCAAGTTCCATGGGTATTTGATGAACTGATATGAGCAAAAGTGTCTCTGAGCAAAGGGGAGTGGGGGAGGTCAATATCAAAAGTGAGAGGCGTTAACTTCTGTGGCCACCAGCTCCCTTAAGAACCACAGGGCACCTCAGCCTCCTGGACTGCACCAGATTTGTCAGTTCTTGCTGGGAGTCATTACCCTGCTCTTCCAACAAGACACTGTCCAACTGTGACCTTGTAGCGCTGTCTTGGGGATCTTACATTACTTACCTTGCAGTTTATTCCACTTTCATGCAGATCAGCATTGACCCTGGACATTTTTCTTCTGGTGTTTTTTAGAGACAACAAACAGGTCAGTTTACTCTCATTGGTTTCTTTAAGCATGACCTTTCTTGCCTGCAGCCTTTTTATTGCCTTCAGGAGTTTTTCACAGGTGCATGAGCCATAATTGCTTGTACTTCGTTGAACAAGCATGGAAAAGCATTGTCTAGAGTGCTTCCACTAGTTCCCTGTAAAACACTGATAAGTTGCCCACTTCTAAAGTAGCAAGATACACTGCTTTGCTTCTGCTGGGAATCGAACCTGGGTCTCCTGCGCGGGAAACAACAACTCTGACATTCAGCCACCAGTGAGAGAAGGTGCGCTGTGCTCGTGGCTCTGGGGACAGCTGCCGCTTATGAGGAACGACTAACATGGCCTTAAAAACACGACCTCTGCTGCATTGGCCGGGAATCGGACCCGGGTCTCCCGCGTGGCAGGCGAGAATTCTACCACTGAACCACCAATGCTCTATTTCTGCAAGAATTCTACGAATTTATGTGGAAAATGCATCTCTTCAACTGGGTAATATCGACCAATGCTAAAGCTGAACAACTGACAGACAAACTGATCAAGTTCCATGGGTATTTGATGAACTGATATGAGCAAAAGTGTCTCTGAGCAAAGGGGAGTGGGGGAGGTCAATATCAAAAGTGAGAGGCGTTAACTTCTGTGGCCACCAGCTCCCTTAAGAACCACAGGGCACCTCAGCCTCCTGGACTGCACCAGATTTGTCAGTTCTTGCTGGGAGTCATTACCCTATTCTTCCAACAAGCCACTGTCCAACTGTGACCTTGTAGCGCTGTCTTGGGGATCTTACATTACTTACCTTGCAGTTTATTCCACTTTCATGCAGATCAGCATTGACCCTGGACATTTTTCTTCTGGTGTTTTTTAGAGACAACAAACAGGTCAGTTTACTCTCATTGGTTTCTTTAAGCATGACCTTTCTTGCCTGCAGCCTTTTTATTGCCTTCAGGAGTTTTTCACAGGTGCATGAGCCATAATTGCTTGTACTTCGTTGAACAAGCATGGAAAAGCATTGTCTAGAGTGCTTCCACTAGTTCCCTGTAAAACACTGATAAGTTGCCCACTTCTAAAGTAGCAAGATACACTGCTTTGCTTCTGCTGGGAATCGAACCTGGGTCTCCTGCGCGGGAAACAACAACTCTGACATTCAGCCACCAGTGAGAGAAGCTGCGCTGTGCTCGTGGCTCTGGGGACAGCTGCCGCTTATGAGGAACGACTAACATGGCCTTAAAAACACGACCTCTGCTGCATTGGCCGGGAATCGGACCCGGGTCTCCCGCGGGCAGGCGAGAATTCTACCACTGAACCACCAATGCTCTATTTCTGCAAGAATTTTACGAATTTATGTGGAAAATGCATCTCTTCAACTGGGTAATATCGACCAATGCTAAAGCTGAACAACTGACAGACAAACTGATCAAGTTCCATGGGTATTTGATGAACTGATATGAGCAAAAGTGTCTCTGAGCAAAGGGGAGTGGGGGAGGTCAATATCAAAAGTGAGAGGCGTTAACTTCTGTGGCCACCAGCTCCCTTAAGAACCACAGGGCACCTCAGCCTCCTGGACTGCACCAGATTTGTCAGTTCTTGCTGGGAGTCATTACCCTGCTCTTCCAACAAGCCACTGTCCAACTGTGACCTTGTACCGCTGTCTTGGGGATCTTACATTACTTACCTTGCAGTTTATTCCACTTTCATGCAGGTCAGCATTGACCCTGGACATTTTTCTTCTGGTGTTTTTTAGAGACAACAAACAGGTCAGTTTACTCTCATTGGTTTCTTTAAGCATGACCTTTCTTGCCTGCAGCCTTTTTATTGCCTTCAGGAGTTTTTCACAGGTGCATGAGCCATAATTGCTTGTACTTCGTTGAACAAGCATGGAAAAGCATTGTCTAGAGTGCTTCCACTAGTTCCCTGTAAAACACTGATAAGTTGCCCACTTCTAAAGTAGCAAGATACACTGCTTTGCCTCTGCTGGGAATCGAACCTGGGTCTCCTGCGCGGGAAACAACAACTATGACATTCAGCCACCAGTGAGTGAAGCTGCGCTGTACTCGTGGCTCTGGGGACAGATGCCGCTTATGAAGAACGACTAACATGGCCTTAAAAACACGACCTCTGCTGCATTGGCCGGGAATCGGACCCGGGTCTCCCGCGTGGCAGGCGAGAATTCTACCACTGAACCACCAATGCTCTATTTCTGCAAGAATTCTACGAATTTATGTGGAAAATTCATCTCTTCAACTGGGTAATATCGACCAATGCTAAAGCTGAACAACTGACAGACAAACTGATCAAGTTCCATGGGTATTTGATGAACTGATATGAGCAAAAGTGTCTCTGAGCAAAGGGGAGTGGGGGAGGTCAATATCAAAAGTGAGAGGCGTTAACTTCTGTGGCCACCAGCTCCCTTAAGAACCACAGGGCACCTCAGCCTCCTGGACTGCACCAGATTTGTCAGTTCTTGCTGGGAGTCATTACCCTGCTCTTCCAACAAGCCACTGTCCAACTGTGACCTTGTAGCGCTGTCTTGGGGATCTTACATTACTTACCTTGCAGTTTATTCCACTTTCATGCAGGTCAGCATTGACCCTGGACATTTTTCTTCTGGTGTTTTTTAGAGACAACAAACAGGTCAGTTTACTCTCATTGGTTTCTTTAAGCATGACCTTTCTTGCCTGCAGCCTTTTTATTGCCTTCAGGAGTTTTTCACAGGTGCATGAGCCATAATTGCTTGTACTTCGTTGAACAAGCATGGAAAAGCATTGTCTAGAGTGCTTCCACTAGTTCCCTGTAAAACACTGATAAGTTGCCCACTTCTAAAGTAGCAAGATACACTGCTTTGCTTCTGCTGGGAATCGAACCTGGGTCTCCTGCGCGGGAAACAACAACTCTGACATTCAGCCACCAGTGAGTGAAGCTGCGCTGTACTCGTGGCTCTGGGGACAGATGCCGCTTATGAAGAACGACTAACATGGCCTTAAAAACACGACCTCTGCTGCATTGGCCGGGAATCGGACCCGGGTCTCCCGCGTGGCAGGCGAGAATTCTACCACTGAACCACCAATGCTCTATTTCTGCATGAATTCTACGAATTTATGTGGAAAATGCATCTCTTCAACTGGGTAATATCGACCAATGCTAAAGCTGAACAACTGACAGACAAACTGATCAAGTTCCATGGGTATTTGATGAACTGATATGAGCAAAAGTGTCTCTGAGCAAAGGGAAATGGGGGAGGTCAATATCAAAAGTGAGAGGCGTTAACTTCTGTGGCCACCAGCTCCCTTAAGAACCACAGGGCACCTCAGCCTCCTGGACTGCACCAGATTTGTCAGTTCTTGCTGGGAGTCATTACCCTGCTCTTCCAACAAGACACTGTCCAACTGTGACCTTGTAGCGCTGTCTTGGGGATCTTACATTACTTACCTTGCAGTTTATTCCACTTTCATGCAGATCAGCATTGACCCCCTGGACATTTTTCTTCTGGTGTTTTTTAGAGACAACAAACAGGTCAGTTTACTCTCATTGGTTTCTTTAAGCCTGACCTTTCTTGCCTGCAGCCTTTTTATTGCCTTCAGGAGTTTTTCACAGGTGCATGAGCCATAATTGCTTGTACTTCGTTGAACAAGCATGGAAAAGCATTGTCTAGAGTGCTTCCACTAGTTCCCTGTAAAACACTGATAAGTTGCCCACTTCTAAAGTAGCAAGATACACTGCTTTGCTTCTGCTGGGAATCGAACCTAGGTCTCCTGCGCGGGAAACAACATCTCTGACATTCAGCCACCAGTGAGTGAAGCTGCGCTGTGCTCATGGCTCTGGGGACAGCTGCCGCTTATGAAGAACGACTAACATGGCCTTAAAAACACGACCTCTGCTGCATTGGCCGGGAATCGGACCCGGGTCTCCCGCGTGGCAGGCGAGAATTCTACCACTGAACCACCAATGAACTATTTCTGCAAGAATTCTACGAATTTATGTGGAAAATGCATCTCTTCAACTGGGTAATATCGACCAATGCTAAAGCTGAACAACTGACAGACAAACTGATCAAGTTCCATGGGTATTTGATGAACTGATATGAGCAAAAGTGTCTCTGAGCAAAGGGGAGTGGGGGAGGTCAATATCAAAAGTGAGAGGCGTTAACTTCTGTGGCCACCAGCTCCCTTAAGAACCACAGGGCACCTCAGCCTCCTGGACTGCACCAGATTTGTCAGTCCTTGCTGGGAGTCATTACCCTGCTCTTCCAACAAGCCACTGTCCAACTGTGACCTTGTAGCGCTGTCTTGGGGATCTTACATTACTTACCTTGCAGTTTATTCCACTTTCATGCAGGTCAGCATTGACCCTGGACATTTTTCTTCTGGTGTTTTTTAGAGACAACAAACAGGTCAGTTTACTCTCATTGGTTTCTTTAAGCATGACCTTTCTTGCCTGCAGCCTTTTTATTGCCTTCAGGAGTTTTTCACAGGTGCATGAGCCATAATTGCTTGTACTTCGTTGAACAAGCATGAAAAAGCATTGTCTAGAGTGCTTCCACTAGTTCCCTGTAAAACACTGATAAGTTGCCCACTTCTAAAGTAGCAAGATACACTGCTTTGCATCTGCTGGGAATCGAACCTGGGTCTCCTGCGCGGGAAACAACAACTCTGACATTCAGCCACCAGTGAGTGAAGCTGCGCTGTGCTCGTGGCTCTGGGGACAGCTGCCGCTTATGAGGAACGACTAACATGGCCTTAAAAACACGACCTCTGCTGCATTGGCCGGGAATCGGACCCGGGTCTCCCGCGTGGCAGGCGAGAATTCTACCACTGAACCACCAATGCTCTATTTCTGCAAGAATTCTACGAATTTATGTGGAAAATGCATCTCTTCAACTGGGTAATATCGACCAATGCTAAAGCTGAACAACTGACAGACAAACTGATCAAGTTCCATGGGTATTTGATGAACTGATATGAGCAAAAGTGTCTCTGAGCAAAGGGGAGTGGGGGAGGTCAATATCAAAAGTGAGAGGCGTTAACTTCTGTGGCCACCAGCTCCCTTAAGAACCACAGGGCACCTCAGCCTCCTGGACTGCACCAGATTTGTCAGTTCTTGCTGGGAGTCATTACCCTGCTCTTCCAACAAGCCACTGTCCAACTGTGACCTTGTTCCGTTGTCTTGGGGATCTTACATTACTTACCTTGCAGTTTATTCCACTTTCATGCAGGTCAGCATTGACCCTGGACATTTTTCTTCTGGTGTTTTTTAGAGACAACAAACAGGTCAGTTTACTCTCATTGGTTTCTTTAAGCATGACCTTTCTTGCCTGCAGCCTTTTTATTGCCTTCAGGAGTTTTTCACAGGTGCATGAGCCATAATTGCTTGTACTTCGTTGAACAAGCATGGAAAAGCATTATCTAGAGTGCTTCCACTAGTTCCCTGTAAAACACTGATAAGTTGCCCACTTCTAAAATAGCAAGATACACTGCTTTGCTTCTGCTGGGAATCGAACCTGGGTCTCCTGCGCGGGAAACAACAACTCTGACATTCAGCCACCAGTGAGTGAAGCTGCGCTGTACTCGTGGCTCTGGGGACAGATGCCGCTTATGAAGAACGACTAACATGGCCTTAAAAACACGACCTCTGCTGCATTGGCCGGGAATCGGACCCGGGTCTCCCGCGCCGCGGCCTTGAATTGTTTAGCTAAACGGCCCTAAACCGTTTCCCATTCATTCTCAATGGTAGTGCTAAACCACTACGGATGTAATATACTTTCGGCCGCTGGCGCTCTCGTGGCGCTCTTCTGTGTTTGTGCACAAGCGCGGAGTTTGAAATCGCCATTTTCATTCCGCCTCGGAGAGTGAAATACAAAGATCTGCCTCGCTCGTTTTAATCAGCACATCTATCAAAGGTAAGTTACTTCATGTTTCATGTGTGTATAATACTTTAAAGCTTGTGATTAATGCTTTATAATTAAACCCCATTACTTGTTGAGCGATGTAACGTTAGTTATTGATTATAAGCAAACTTTACCCCGTCAGATTTTATTTACTATTAACGTTAAATCATCAAAGGATGATTTGCAAGCGAAGTTATGAAAGAACATGATCATTTTATATATTCATGTGTGTAGATTTTGTGTTACTGGGTTTAAAAATATTGTCAGTCAGTTTATTACAATGTTATGCTGATACATTACTTAGCAGCATCGGTCGTCGAGTTTGTGGTAAAAAAACAAGCTAAATAATGAATGAGCATGATTTTATTTTTATTTTTTATCTTTGTTTTTTTTACATTCATGTGAATGGTTTCCATGTAAAGCAATGTGCAGCATACATTTCACTAGTAATATTGTTATTTATTACTTTCTGGTAACAGTAATTAGTTACATTACTTTTTCCCCCATAAAATTCTTCTAGAATGTTGCTAACAACATTTTTCTGCCTTATCATTTGACCAAAATCCACACTGGATCACAGTCAGAAGTTATTAAAAACACACAATAGTGATTGATAGTGACATTCAAATAGAAGTGTTGTATTAATCTCATTAATTGTCATGTACATCTGGAAGCTAATTGTATTTTTTCTGTTACCTATACATATACGATTATAGTTTATGTGTTTTATCAAATCACATAAGTTTATAAGAAACTGTTTATTTTTCCAAAAGATTTTTAATTATAGTAATATAACGCTCCACATGCTGATCAGAGGGATGTTGGTGGGATGTAATGCCAGAGTAAAATAAAGCCACATATTTTTTCCTTACAAAATAATTTTAATGCAATATATATATATATATCTGCTAAATGTAAACTTTTCCATACTCCAAGCTCACCTGCTGCACTGGGGACATTACATGCATGTGTGAGTCATGAAAATTATGAAAATAAAGATAGGAATTATTTGATTGTTGGATTTTAAATCAACGGCATTGAGGCATCAAAAGTAACTAAGCTGTTTTATGGATGGTAACTATTACAAAACATTATTAGTAAGTAGTTACACTACTAGTTACTGGAAAAAAGTAATGTAACAGTAACTTAGTTACTGCCCAACACTGGTCTTCAGAGATCTATAGAACACTGTTCCTGCCCCACTCACTCTTCACCTCAGATTTGTTCAGACAATTAAATGTAATGAAACCAGTAGTGATATTTTTAGGTACTGAAAAGTATAAGTATCTTATTAAATGAAGCCTAAAATTCTACTTTTTTATTTCATGGTAGATCAAGATGCAGAAGAAAGTGCTGTTCTTCCCAGGGAGAATCTGTGTTGTGTTCCGCAAGGGACCACTCGGGTTTCTCCTCCAGGAGCCATCTAAAGAAGCCAGACGTATTAAGGATGACCCCACTCTGCAGGACAAGTCTGCGCCCATGAGAGAGGACCTTGTGCGGCAGAATGCTCGGTCTTTGGTCATTCAGAGAGGAGGGGATGCCTCTGACAGGAAGGAGGTCCTGGGAGAATACATACTGCAATTTGGAAAGTATAAAGGGAAGTCTTTTAGATGGCTTTTAGAGAATGATGTAGGGTACACTATGTATCTCATCAAGAACCTTCAGAAGGAGGAGGCATCCGGCATCCCTGTGGCTGAGGGGCATGGCAAGGACAGTCTACTGTCATTTGTTAATTATGCCCTAAGTTTTGAAGAGATCCAGTCTCTTCTCACCTATGAGGCCAGTGGAGTGGGTGTTGTGGCAGCCTCATCAGAAGATAACCAGCTGGTTGGCTTTGGTTCCCGGGCCAAGAGCACCTGGAAGGAGATTTGGGATAGCAGAGCTGATGGCTACGCAGACTTCATCATGAAGAAGAGCTGTGTCCAAGTGACACGCATGTACAAGCTGCAGCAATACCTGCGGAAGAAGCAGCAATCTGCCACTGCTTCCATACCTGCTAAACATACCCCAAGGGCCCCAGCAAAACCTATTGGTTGGTTATTCTATTAAGATTTATAATCTTTTTTTTGTTTTTTACATAAAAATTTACATTTATGTATGACCAGTAATAGTCTTTCATGCTTTTAATTCATAAAAAATTGGGCAAATAAACGATTGTCTGTGCAACAGTGATGGATGATGATGAAGAGCTGGAGAGAGCGATGTTGAGCATCTCACCCTCTAAGCTACAAGTGCAGAGCTGTAAGTATACTGTTATTACACAAACCAAATGTCAGTATTGATGATGACCTATGGTCTAACTTTTGTTTTTATTTACCTGTCTCTCAATTCATATCTCTGTGTTTGTGTGTAACCAGTTGCTGTGCCAGCAGCAGTAGCAGCAGCTGCCATACCCAGAGTGTCACCAGGAGCAAAGACAGGTTTTTAAATAAGAGGTTTCAGGACTGGAGTAAGATGAATTGCCCTCCAAAACTGAAACTCGACTTAAACTGTTATGTTGTTTGCGTTCTGGCCATGCTCCGGCCATGTTCCTCCAACAATATGGTTGTATGCTGGCATTATACTAACTGTCCTAAGGACTATGAATTCCAACCACGATGATGGTAAGTGTGCATTTTTCTTCTGCATTCATGTTGTTTTAAGGTACTAACACTTGAATGCATGCTTGTTCATTGTCATATTGCTCCTCCTGCTTAGACTAGTGAGTAGTGTTTAGAATGGTATATCTGCATGAATTCAATTACATTTTAAATAATTTATTAACAATTAAGATGGTGTCAAGGCACATTACAGAGTGAATCCCTCTTAACATTAGATTAATTCATATACATAACATATATTGAGGGATAGGTAGAGAAAAATAATATGGCAATGTCAATAATGGCATACATTTATATTACAGGTACATAAGTTTGTTACACAGTATATAATTGTACCATAAACATTTGTGAAATTATGATAAGCAGGAGAAAGAGACATATGGCTGTTTGAATTCCTACTGTACTACTACTATACTACTAACATATATTGCGAATTTTGAAGTGACTGATGATTTTGTCTCTTATAGTTCCATCACTGTCCAACCCAACTCCTTATACAAGTGCTGAATTGCAGGCATCACCAGTTGATGGTAAAAACACCAATCAAGGTCATGTTACCAAATTCTGTTTTTTTGTGTTGTTACATAAATATAATAATTGGTCTATTTGTGTTCTTGTAGCTCCAACCTCTCCAAGCATAAAGAGGAAGACACCTGTGCCCCTTCCAGCAGAACTGACGTTCCTAGTAAAGGAGAAAACGGGTGTAAGGCATAAGTCAACGCCAGGTATGTTTCCATTTTAGGGTAGGGCTGATGCTCAGTTGCACATCTGCTCAGTGCGTAGCAGATTTAGGTCAGGATCATTTTCACAAACATCCTAGATTTGCCATCATATCATGATGCTAGTAGTTTGTACAAATGCAAAACATAGGCTGCACTTTGTTTCAGAACTCTGCAAAAGTGCTGCTGTCACCTCTGCAAGCAAAGTGCTTGCATTTGAGGACCGTAGTGAAAATGGTAAGAATGAACAGCATGTAGACAACCCCTCTATTTTGTGAACTATAACTATGATGTTGTCTTAACTCTGCTTTAATCATGTAATTTATTTACATTATTTCCATATTAACTATGCAATCTATAAGAATAATCTGGGCATTACATTATTTTTGCCTATACATTTTTCTTTTTAAATCCTAGTTCCTTCAGCTCAGCCACCTGTTACTGTTCTCCTGCCTGTGCATGACCATGACATGAGCAGCTGGAGCTGTTCTCAACACCAGAAGCTGTGGATGAGGATGGAGCTTCAGGATCTCGGGCTGTGGCCTGGGTCTCGTCCAGTGCGTAACCCAGGGAACTCAATTTCACTATGGCGTCTTCCTCCACAACCTGAGCTTGTTGATATGGCGTCTGAACTCCCATCCCCTAACTTCTTCCAGCTACACCCATTTTTCATCTGGAAGCCGGAGGCTCACATTATGGTCAGGTTGAGAAACACTTACATCCTGCCATGTCTGCATGGATGTCCTCATCCACAGGTGGTCTCTGCAGGAGTGGGTAGGCCTCGGGTGATTGTTGGCACCAGTGGTCAGTATTACATCTTGTCCTCACGACTCTGTTGCAAGGCCTGTCAGAAGTACTGGTTTGCTGACAATCCACGATGGCTTGAGAAGCTGCCCAAGCGGTTTACCAACATTCTGCCTGCATTCCTGACGTACAAGAAGGCCATCTGCAAATCTGTGATGGATGAGCTGAGGCGCACTGGCAAGTCACCAACCGATATGGCAAACCAGGTGAATGAGCTACTGCACCTCAAGTACGAGCGAGCACATCTGGCATACCTGCATGCCATAGAAAGCATCAGGGATGCTGAGGCTGGCACATATGGACAGAGGACCATTGGGCAGTTCTTGAGGAAGGAAAGCACTCCACGTGCATTCGGGTCATATGATGATCAAGATGGCTGGTATGGAGTCTCCGTGTCCAGCTTCTACCTGACTGACTGCCTTCTAGATGAGTACAAACGTCAAGAGCCAGCCATGTCCAAACTCCTCCAGGGCACATTTGGGAGGGTCTTCAGGTCTGACCACACCAGGAAAGTTGCAAGAAAAGTAACGCTGGCATCTGGGGTCATGTCAAGTTATGCAATAATGAATGAGAACTGGCTGATTGTTTCCTGGGTGATGGTTCAGTCTGTACAACGATGCTGGAGTGGAAAAGGCAGGCTTCCACTGGATGGACAGGTGCGGACAGCCATCTTCTTTCATCACTGCCATGCAGAACACCAATGTCATGTCTAATAAAAAAAAAAATTGGTATAAAAAAACAATTAATAATCACAAGAGAGAAAATGTAAATAATTATTATAGAAAACATGTCATCAAATTGTAATTAAACAATGCAATATATTTTGATGTGACATCACCTGTATATTAATTATTTAAATTTGCTCTCTTGTCATCAGTCCATATTACATAATCAGGTGACTGTCACATCAATAATTGATAATTGTATGAAAGGACTCTTGAGTGTTTTTGTTGTTCCCACCCTGATGAAGGCTCACTGGCCATAACACGTTAGTGTGTAGTTTTTTGTTTTTAGATAAATACTTAAGCCATGATTGAATAAAAGCTTTTTATATATTATGCATAAACTTTACACCAATGGTAGCTTTTTGCATTCTTTGCTTTATGAAAAATCAGTTTCTTTTAAAAATAAACAAAAACATTCAAATAAATTTCATTGTTCTTCATCTTTGTGCCTTGCATTTAGGGATTGCTGTGCTCCATTTAAGATCCCAGACTGCATCCCTGCTGAACATCTAAACTGGGATGCCTGGAAGACTACCCCTTCCATTGTTGCTGGGGCCACCTCTGGACCGCTGGAGAACACCTGTGCCTCACGGTCATATTTCAATAATAACATTGTGGTGAAGCTGGACTTGTTCCACTGCCTGAGGCGTTTTTCACGGGAGAGCACCTCTGAGCATCACCCTCTGTTTAGCACTTTCTGCCAGCTCCTCTCTGCAGCCTTCTCTGTGGTGGATCAGGAGGACCTAGGGAGGCTCCAGGATGCCTATCGTTTCTGCGGTATCCATCCAGCCAATCCCACCAAACAGCACATACGGGAGCACTGCAGGACCAAAGTACCACAACCCACAGAGCTGCTAGACAGAGTGGAGAAAGTCCTAAAGCATTTTCACCTGGCCATGGACCCCAACAATGTTCCACTCTTCAAATCATCCATGCTGAAGACGTGGCGCATACAGAGAGTGCACATTCTCCGTGGTTGCCTCAGTGACCCTGAACTCTCAGAGGGCATAATGTACCGGTATGGTGGAACACTTCAACTTAATCATGTACCCGGTGAAGGCGCCAAAGTCCCCATCTGGATTCCTGTCAGAGGTACATCACAGCAAGAAGGGTACCACTTTCACCAGGCCCAATGGATCACAGGGACTCATGTCTCCACTGAATTGTTCCAGGCCCAGGGCATGACAGGGGTGGCACGGTGGAACCACCAACGTATGCTTGATCTTAAGCAGCCAGGTGTCATCCTTCCTGCTGTGTTTGATCCAGCTCTAATGGTTGAGTTAAATTCTACCTCCAAGAAAGTGACTGGGGAGGAGAAGTATCCTACACTTCATCTCTCTGACAGAGACACTGGAGAGAGGTTTGGCCTAGAGTACACAGAGCCAGGCTGCCGTCCAGTCCCTCTGGATTGGGACAAACACCGAACCCAAAAGAGAGGTGAACCAGCTGCTCTTTTGCCTCTTCCTCCTGTGCAGACACCCACTCCTACCCAAGTCCAAGCTCAACCTCCAGACACAGCACCTTCCTCCAGCCGGACACAGCTCTCTGACACAGCATCCCCTGGACCAGCATCATCCATCAGTCATTTGCTCTCTGCTGGTGAACCTCCTGCAGTGATGGGTAAGTTAACAATCTTTTTTTAGACATACACTTTTTAATGTAATAACATGAACAACTGAGGAACTATTATTGCTTTGTGTTCCAGAAATCTCACATGCTGAACCTGCTGCAATCCATATGGTACAGATGTTGTCACAAGGAAGCATGGGACCTCCAGTTAAAAGGGGTAAATTAATACCACTTTTTAAGAGTACAATTTTAAATATCAGTGTAAATGACACTTTGTTCTCCTCAACATCATCTTAGTAAATGAGTAAAATAACAACTTTTTCCTCTGTTCTAGAAACCTTAAATACTCCACCCATACCTTTGCAATCCTCACCAAGGAGTGCCCGCACTGGACCAATCAAGACTGGTGGACGAGTGTTCGTCTTGGACCATAAACGCTGGACATCACCAATGAAGGAGGCTATTGACAGCCTCCTAGACAAGTACCATGGACAGAAAGACATGTTAAAGCTTGTGGATCAAGACTATGCTGCTATGGTCCATCGGTCTGCCACAGATCCAAACAGTCTGCTTCACCCCACAACCAAGTACCACATAGCACAGTACATGAAAAACCTGGCTAAACAGCTGAACACAAGTTCATCAATGAACACAAGTCAAGAAAAACTTTTGGAGACACAAAAACTGTGGCAAAGTTTAACTGAGGAAAGCGAGACTGTCCATGTTCCAGTTGTAGAACTGCCACCAGCCATTGTGAATCCAGCAGTTCCGGTCTCTCAGCCAGCATCTGAAAAGCAAGTATCAAAAGAGAATGTACAGAAAATAGTACAGGAAATACTGCTACATCAACAGGAGCAGCAGCAGCAGCAGCAGCAACAAAAACCCAGACAGACGAAAAAATGTCTCGCATGTGGGCAGCCAAAATCCCGCTACCAAAGTGATGGATCATCAGTTCATCACTTTTATCAGCAAGGGCCTGTTAGGTATCACTATTGCTCCACAAAGGTGTTTAAAGCCTATGCTGCAGAGGGACTGACAAATCCAAGAATGGCCTTTGAAGAGTTTGCCCAGACTGACTTCTTTCAGCGTGAACTGCATCTTACAAAGCAAAGAGTAGAGGAAAAAGCTGAAAAGAAGAGGAAACTCTCGGATCCTCAACCTCAGGGAAGAATGTGCCGTTTCTGTCGCACAGAGCTAAGGCAGGGCCCAAACAGCAAGCACATTCACACAGGGTTTCCAGGAGTGGCAGGAAAATACATTTACTGTCCAGCTAAAGTCCTCGCCTTATACAAAGACAGAGGCATGACACAGGAAATGACATGGAAGGAATTTCAAGCTTCATCATTTTATGGAATGGAAAAGGAGAGGTGGGCAGCAGAGAGAAATAAATAGAAATTCATATTTTAATCATCTGTTGTTTTTTTATGTTGCTCCATTGCTTTCAATTACATACACATTTTTAATCAGTCATTGTTTTTATGTTATTCATATCCTTCCCTTAACATTTAGAGCACATGTGCTCTAAATGGAGCATATTCTGGTAGATTTCAGCTGTTTGTAAATTGTGATGTTTAATCTAATTTATTTTATTATTTCCTTGTGTTCATGTGTCTAATTGATCTTGTTCTTTTTTTTCTTGCAAAGGATATGTATATCGGAACTGATAGTTATTACCCATTATACATTTATTTTCATACTTGTGTTAAGTCACTATTGTTCTACTTCTACCCAGCCCCATCCCATTGCTTTGCTTTTCCTTATACTTGTTTATGTATATATGTATAGATACTTTTTTCACATGTTTGAGTTGATTTAATAAAACACAGAATTTAAGTAAAGAACTTGTTTCAGGTGATTTCATCTTGAAAAACTTATTTTTAATTATAAACACTAATTGATTAATTATAAACAGGTTGTTTTTCATTCGTCTTCATCAACTTTGAATGCAAGTATAACTCTTGATTTATACATGATTTATGCAGAGTAACATAGTACAGTAGTCAACATTTGAATCAAAACCTTTCATCAAAGTTGTCCTAAAACCTTCTTTTCAAGATTTTTTCAACTTAATTCATAGTACTACTGTCAAAATGTTTTGCTCCACTTCAGATCTTGACTACTATTTACTATTTTTACATACTATACTTTGGCCCTTAATCTTTAGTGGCTTTTCCATTTAACCAACCTCAAGGCATGCAGAAAGAGATGACCTCAAAAGAGTTTAAAAAGTCTACATTTGACAAGATGGAAAGCCAGAGATCGGCCACTTGGTAATATTTAACTCATGTATATACAGTTTATTTTTTAGTGTGAGATTATAATGTCTCTATATTGTCAGAATTCTGTTTTTCTTTCTTTTTTACTTAACTTAGAAAGTGCTTAAAGCATTTATAGAAAATGCAATTTAAAATTACAAATTGTTTCAAGGATGCAGTGTTCTACTTCATTTGAGTAATATGTTTGAATATTTCAGATTCTGTGGTGTTGGAAACACAAAAGATTATCTAAAATGTAACGAATTATTCCATAAATCACTTGTCATACAGTACTTGAATATTACTCAGTTTTTACTAAATTAAAATTATTCTTCTTTACATTTCAAAAGCCATTTAATAGAAACCATTCATGTGTAATATAACAATTATTATATTTATTCATGTTTCCATATAAACATGTTATGTGTACTATTATTATTTTAATACTAGTCATTTATTCATAATCCTTTGCTTTGTAAACCAAAAAAAAAAAAAAAATACATAGATTTAAAATACTTTGCAGCTGTAATGTATTGTTTAATATTATAATTTTGTTTGATTAAAAAGTACAAAGCTGAGTGAAATAATGGTTTAGACCTGTGTGAGTGGGATTCGAACCCCGGTCCAAATAAATGCATGAAAAAATCTGATTGGCTGTGACGTAATTTCCGCTCTTTGGCCAGCTGCTGCAGTCTGATTGGCTGTCAGCGCATGACAACTATTCGCGGCTGGCCCCCGCGTGGCAGGCGAGAATTCTACCACTGAACCACCAATGCTCTATTTCTGCATGAATTCTACGAATTTATGTGGAAAATGCATCTCTTCAACTGGGTAATATCGACCAATGCTAAAGCTGAACAACTGACAGACAAACTGATCAAGTTCCATGGGTATTTGATGAACTGATATGAGCAAAAGTGTCTCTGAGCAAAGGGGAGTGGGGGAGGTCAATATCAAAAGTGAGAGGCGTTAACTTCTGTGGCCACCAGCTCCCTTAAGAACCACAGGGCACCTCAGCCTCCTGGACTGCACCAGATTTGTCAGTTCTTGCTGGGAGTCATTACCCTGCTCTTCCAACAAGCCACTGTCCAACTGTGACCTTGTAGCGCTGTCTTGGGGATCTTACATTACTTACCTTGCAGTTTATTCCACTTTCATGCAGATCAGCATTGACCCCCTGGACATTTTTCTTCTGGTGTTTTTTAGAGACAACAAACAGGTCAGTTTACTCTCATTGGTTTCTTTAAGCCTGACCTTTCTTGACTGCAGCCTTTTTATTGCCTTCAGGAGTTTTTCACAGGTGCATGAGCCATAATTGCTTGTACTTCGTTGAACAAGCATGGAAAAGCATTGTCTAGAGTGCTTCCACTAGTTCCCTGTAAAACACTGATAAGTTGCCCACTTCTAAAGTAGCAAGATACACTGCTTTGCTTCTGCTGGAAATCGAACCTGGGTCTCCTGCGCGGGAAACAACATCTCTGACATTCAGCCACCAGTGAGTGAAGCTGCGCTGTGCTCATGGCTCTGGGGACAGCTGCCGCTTATGAAGAACGACTAACATGGCCTTAAAAACACGACCTCTGCTGCATTGGCCGGGAATCGGACCCCGGTCTCCCGCGTGGCAGGCGAGAATTCTACCACTGAACCACCAATGCTCTATTTCTGCAAGAATTCTACGAATTTATGTGGAAAATGCATCTCTTCAACTGGGTAATATCGACCAATGCTAAAGCTGAACAACTGACAGACAAACTGATCAAGTTCCATGGGTATTTGATGAACTGATATGAGCAAAAGTGTCTCTGAGCAAAGGGGAGTGGGGGAGGTCAATATCAAAAGTGAGAGGCGTTAACTTCTGTGGCCACCAGCTCCCTTAAGAACCACAGGGCACCTCAGCCTCCTGGACTGCACCAGATTTGTCAGTTCTTGCTGGGAGTCATTACCCTGCTCTTCCAACAAGCCACTGTCCAACTGTGACCTTGTAGCGCTGTCTTGGGGATCTTACATTACTTACCTTGCAGTTTATTCCACTTTCATGCAGGTCAGCATTGACCCCCTGGACATTTTTCTTCTGGTGTTTTTTAGAGACAACAAACAGGTCAGTTTACTCTCATTGGTTTCTTTAAGCCTGACCTTTCTTGCCTGCAGCCTTTTTATTGCCTTCAGGAGTTTTTCACAGGTGCATGAGCCATAATTGCTTGTACTTCGTTGAACAAGCATGAAAAAGCATTGTCTAGAGTGCTTCCACTAGTTCCCTGTAAAACACTGATAAGTTGCCCACTTCTAAAGTAGCAAGATACACTGCTTTGCTTCTGCTGGGAATCGAACCTGGGTCTCCTGCGCGGGAAACAACAACTCTGACATTCAGCCACCAGTGAGAGAAGCTGCGCTGTGCTCGTGGCTCTGGGGACAGCTGCCGCTTATGAGGAACGACTAACATGGCCTTAAAAACACGACCTCTGCTGCATTGGCCGGGAATCGGACCCGGGTCTCCCGCGTGGCAGGCGAGAATTCTACCACTGAACCACCAATGCTCTATTTCTGCAAGAATTCTACGAATTTATGTGGAAAATGCATCTCTTCAACTGGGTAATATCGACCAATGCTAAAGCTGAACAACTGACAGACAAACTGATCAAGTTCCATGGGTATTTGATGAACTGATATAAGCAAAAGTGTCTCTGAGCAAAGGGGAGTGGGGGAGGTCAATATCAAAAGTGAGAGGCGTTAACTTCTGTGGCCACCAGCTCCCTTAAGAACCACAGGGCACCTCAGCCTCCTGGACTGCACCAGATTTGTCAGTTCTTGCTGGGAGTCATTACCCTGCTCTTCCAACAAGCCACTGTCCAACTGTGACCTTGTACCGCTGTCTTGGGGATCTTACATTACTTACCTTGCAGTTTATTCCACTTTCATGCAGGTCAGCATAGACCCTGGACATTTTTCTTCTGGTGTTTTTTAGAGACAACAAACAGGTCAGTTTACTCTCATTGGTTTCTTTAAGCATGACCTTTCTTGCCTGCAGCCTTTTTATTGCCTTCAGGAGTTTTTCACAGGTGCATGAGCCATAATTGCTTGTACTTCGTTGAACAAGCATGGAAAAGCATTGTCTAGAGTGCTTCCACTAGTTCCCTGTAAAACACTGATAAGTTGCCCACTTCTAAAGTAGCAAGATACACTGCTTTGCTTCTGCTGGGGATCGAACCTGGGTCTCCTGCGCGGGAAACAACAACTCTGACATTCAGCCACCAGTGAGTGAAGCTGCGCTGTACTCGTGGCTCTGGGGACAGATGCCGCTTATGAAGAACGACTAACATGGCCTTAAAAACACGACCTCTGCTGCATTGGCCGGGAATCGGACCCGGGTCTCCCGCGTGGCAGGCGAGAATTCTACCACTGAACCACCAATGCTCTATTTCTGCATGAATTCTACGAATTTATGTGGAAAATGCATCTCTTCAACTGGGTAATATCGACCAATGCTAAAGCTGAACAACTGACAGACAAACTGATCAAGTTCCATGGGTATTTGATGAACTGATATGAGCAAAAGTGTCTCTGAGCAAAGAGGAGTGGGGGAGGTCAATATCAAAAGTGAGAGGCGTTAACTTCTGTGGCCACCAGCTCCCTTAAGAACCACAGGGCACCTCAGCCTCCTGGACTGCACCAGATTTGTCAGTTCTTGCTGGGAGTCATTACCCTGCTCTTCCAACAAGCCACTGTCCAACTGTGACCTTGTAGCGCTGTCTTGGGGATCTTACATTACTTACCTTGCAGTTTATTCCACTTTCATGCAGATCAGCATTGACCCCCTGGACATTTTTCTTCTGGTGTTTTTTAGAGACAACAAACAGGTCAGTTTACTCTCATTGGTTTCTTTAAGCATGACCTTTCTTGCCTGCAGCCTTTTTATTGCCTTCAGGAGTTTTTCACAGGTGCATGAGCCATAATTGCTTGTACTTCGTTGAACAAGCATGGAAAAGCATTGTCTAGAGTGCTTCCACTAGTTCCCTGTAAAACACTGATAAGTTGCCCACTTCTAAAGTAGCAAGATACACTGCTTTGCTTCTGCTGGGAATCGAACCTGGGTCTCCTGCGCGGGAAACAACAACTATGACATTCAGCCACCAGTGAGTGAAGCTGCGCTGTACTCGTGGCTCTGGGGACAGATGCCGCTTATGAAGAACGACTAACATGGCCTTAAAAACACGACCTCTGCTGCATTGGCCGGGAATCGGACCCGGGTCTCCCGCGTGGCAGGCGAGAATTCTACCACTGAACCACCAATGCTCTATTTCTGCATGAATTCTACAAATTTATGTGGAAAATGCATCTCTTCAACTGGGTAATATCGACCAATGCTAAAGCTGAACAACTGACAGACAAACTGATCAAGTTCCATGGGTATTTGATGAACTGATATGAGCAAAAGTGTCTCTGAGCAAAGGGGAGTGGGGGAGGTCAATATCAAAAGTGAGAGGCGTTAACTTCTGTGGCCACCAGCTCCCTTAAGAACCACAGGGCACCTCAGCCTCCTGGACTGCACCAGATTTGTCAGTTCTTGCTGGGAGTCATTACCCTGCTCTTCCAACAAGCCACTGTCCAACTGTGACCTTGTAGCGCTGTCTTGGGGATCTTACATTACTTACCTTGCAGTTTATTCCACTTTCATGCAGATCAGCATTGACCCCCTGGACATTTTTCTTCTGGTGTTTTTTAGAGACAACAAACAGGTCAGTTTACTCTCATTGGTTTCTTTAAGCCTGACCTTTCTTGACTGCAGCCTTTTTATTGCCTTCAGGAGTTTTTCACAGGTGCATGAGCCATAATTGCTTGTACTTCGTTGAACAAGCATGGAAAAGCATTGTCTAGAGTGCTTCCACTAGTTCCCTGTAAAACACTGATAAGTTGCCCACTTCTAAAGTAGCAAGATACACTGCTTTGCTTCTGCTGGAAATCGAACCTGGGTCTCCTGCGCGGGAAACAACATCTCTGACATTCAGCCACCAGTGAGTGAAGCTGCGCTGTGCTCATGGCTCTGGGGACAGCTGCCGCTTATGAAGAACGACTAACATGGCCTTAAAAACACGACCTCTGCTGCATTGGCCGGGAATCGGACCCGGGTCTCCCGCGTGGCAGGCGAGAATTCTACCACTGAACCACCAATGCTCTATTTCTGCAAGAATTCTACGAATTTATGTGGAAAATGCATCTCTTCAACTGGGTAATATCGACCAATGCTAAAGCTGAACAACTGACAGACAAACTGATCAAGTTCCATGGGTATTTGATGAACTGATATGAGCAAAAGTGTCTCTGAGCAAAGGGGAGTGGGGGAGGTCAATATCAAAAGTGAGAGGCGTTAACTTCTGTGGCCACCAGCTCCCTTAAGAACCACAGGGCACCTCAGCCTCCTGGACTGCACCAGATTTGTCAGTTCTTGCTGGGAGTCATTACCCTGCTCTTCCAACAAGCCACTGTCCAACTGTGACCTTGTAGCGCTGTCTTGGGGATCTTACATTACTTACCTTGCAGTTTATTCCACTTTCATGCAGGTCAGCATTGACCCCCTGGACATTTTTCTTCTGGTGTTTTTTAGAGACAACAAACAGGTCAGTTTACTCTCATTGGTTTCTTTAAGCCTGACCTTTCTTGCCTGCAGCCTTTTTATTGCCTTCAGGAGTTTTTCACAGGTGCATGAGCCATAATTGCTTGTACTTCGTTGAACAAGCATGAAAAAGCATTGTCTAGAGTGCTTCCACTAGTTCCCTGTAAAACACTGATAAGTTGCCCACTTCTAAAGTAGCAAGATACACTGCTTTGCTTCTGCTGGGAATCGAACCTGGGTCTCCTGCGCGGGAAACAACAACTCTGACATTCAGCCACCAGTGAGAGAAGCTGCGCTGTGCTCGTGGCTCTGGGGACAGCTGCCGCTTATGAGGAACGACTAACATGGCCTTAAAAACACGACCTCTGCTGCATTGGCCGGGAATCGGACCCGGGTCTCCCGCGTGGCAGGCGAGAATTCTACCACTGAACCACCAATGCTCTATTTCTGCAAGAATTCTACGAATTTATGTGGAAAATGCATCTCTTCAACTGGGTAATATCGACCAATGCTAAAGCTGAACAACTGACAGACAAACTGATCAAGTTCCATGGGTATTTGATGAACTGATATAAGCAAAAGTGTCTCTGAGCAAAGGGGAGTGGGGGAGGTCAATATCAAAAGTGAGAGGCGTTAACTTCTGTGGCCACCAGCTCCCTTAAGAACCACAGGGCACCTCAGCCTCCTGGACTGCACCAGATTTGTCAGTTCTTGCTGGGAGTCATTACCCTGCTCTTCCAACAAGCCACTGTCCAACTGTGACCTTGTACCGCTGTCTTGGGGATCTTACATTACTTACCTTGCAGTTTATTCCACTTTCATGCAGGTCAGCATAGACCCTGGACATTTTTCTTCTGGT
Source organism: Carassius gibelio (assembly GCF_023724105.1). NCBI lineage: Eukaryota > Metazoa > Chordata > Actinopteri > Cypriniformes > Cyprinidae > Carassius > Carassius gibelio. Next base: position 5,673,551 of record NC_068414.1, on the reverse strand, counting down.
GTTTTTTAGAGACAACAAACAGGTCAGTTTACTCTCATTGGTTTCTTTAAGCATGACCTTTCTTGCCTGCAGCCTTTTTATTGCCTTCAGGAGTTTTTCACAGGTGCATGAGCCATAATTGCTTGTACTTCGTTGAACAAGCATGGAAAAGCATTGTCTAGAGTGCTTCCACTAGTTCCCTGTAAAACACTGATAAGTTGCCCACTTCTAAAGTAGCAAGATACACTGCTTTGCTTCTGCTGGGGATCGAACCTGGGTCTCCTGCGCGGGAAACAACAACTCTGACATTCAGCCACCAGTGAGTGAAGCTGCGCTGTACTCGTGGCTCTGGGGACAGATGCCGCTTATGAAGAACGACTAACATGGCCTTAAAAACACGACCTCTGCTGCATTGGCCGGGAATCGGACCCGGGTCTCCCGCGTGGCAGGCGAGAATTCTACCACTGAACCACCAATGCTCTATTTCTGCATGAATTCTACGAATTTATGTGGAAAATGCATCTCTTCAACTGGGTAATATCGACCAATGCTAAAGCTGAACAACTGACAGACAAACTGATCAAGTTCCATGGGTATTTGATGAACTGATATGAGCAAAAGTGTCTCTGAGCAAAGGGGAGTGGGGGAGGTCAATATCAAAAGTGAGAGGCGTTAACTTCTGTGGCCACCAGCTCCCTTAAGAACCACAGGGCACCTCAGCCTCCTGGACTGCACCAGATTTGTCAGTTCTTGCTGGGAGTCATTACCCTGCTCTTCCAACAAGCCACTGTCCAACTGTGACCTTGTAGCGCTGTCTTGGGGATCTTACATTACTTACCTTGCAGTTTATTCCACTTTCATGCAGATCAGCATTGACCCCCTGGACATTTTTCTTCTGGTGTTTTTTAGAGACAACAAACAGGTCAGTTTACTCTCATTGGTTTCTTTAAGCATGACCTTTCTTGCCTGCAGCCTTTTTATTGCCTTCAGGAGTTTTTCACAGGTGCATGAGCCATAATTGCTTGTACTTCGTTGAACAAGCATGGAAAAGCATTGTCTAGAGTGCTTCCACTAGTTCCCTGTAAAACACTGATAAGTTGCCCACTTCTAAAGTAGCAAGATACACTGCTTTGCTTCTGCTGGGAATCGAACCTGGGTCTCCTGCGCGGGAAACAACAACTATGACATTCAGCCACCAGTGAGTGAAGCTGCGCTGTACTCGTGGCTCTGGGGACAGATGCCGCTTATGAAGAACGACTAACATGGCCTTAAAAACACGACCTCTGCTGCATTGGCCGGGAATCGGACCCGGGTCTCCCGCGTGGCAGGCGAGAATTCTACCACTGAACCACCAATGCTCTATTTCTGCATGAATTCTACAAATTTATGTGGAAAATGCATCTCTTCAACTGGGTAATATCGACCAATGCTAAAGCTGAACAACTGACAGACAAACTGATCAAGTTCCATGGGTATTTGATGAACTGATATGAGCAAAAGTGTCTCTGAGCAAAGGGGAGTGGGGGAGGTCAATATCAAAAGTGAGAGGCGTTAACTTCTGTGGCCACCAGCTCCCTTAAGAACCACAGGGCACCTCAGCCTCCTGGACTGCACCAGATTTGTCAGTTCTTGCTGGGAGTCATTACCCTGCTCTTCCAACAAGCCACTGTCCAACTGTGACCTTGTAGCGCTGTCTTGGGGATCTTACATTACTTACCTTGCAGTTTATTCCACTTTCATGCAGGTCAGCATTGACCCTGGACATTTTTCTTCTGGTGTTTTTTAGAGACAACAAACAGGTCAGTTTACTCTCATTGGTTTCTTTAAGCATGACCTTTCTTGCCTGCAGCCTTTTTATTGCCTTCAGGAGTTTTTCACAGGTGCATGAGCCATAATTGCTTGTACTTCGTTGAACAAGCATGGAAAAGCATTGTCTAGAGTGCTTCCACTAGTTCCCTGTAAAACACTGATAAGTTGCCCACTTCTAAAGTAGCAAGATACACTGCTTTGCTTCTGCTGGGAATCGAACCTGGGTCTCCTGCGCGGGAAACAACAACTCTGACATTCAGCCACCAGTGAGTGAAGCTGCGCTGTACTCGTGGCTCTGGGGACAGATGCCGCTTATGAAGAACGACTAACATGGCCTTAAAAACACGACCTCTGCTGCATTGGCCGGGAATCGGACCCGGGTCTCCCGCGTGGCAGGCGAGAATTCTACCACTGAACCACCAATGCTCTATTTCTGCATGAATTCTACGAATTTATGTGGAAAATGCATCTCTTCAACTGGGTAATATCGACCAATGCTAAAGCTGAACAACTGACAGACAAACTGATCAAGTTCCATGGGTATTTGATGAACTGATATGAGCAAAAGTGTCTCTGAGCAAAGGGGAGTGGGGGAGGTCAATATCAAAAGTGAGAGGCGTTAACTTCTGTGGCCACCAGCTCCCTTAAGAACCACAGGGCACCTCAGCCTCCTGGACTGCACCAGATTTGTCAGTTCTTGCTGGGAGTCATTACCCTGCTCTTCCAACAAGACACTGTCCAACTGTGACCTTGTAGCGCTGTCTTGGGGATCTTACATTACTTACCTTGCAGTTTATTCCACTTTCATGCAGATCAGCATTGACCCCCTGGACATTTTTCTTCTGGTGTTTTTTAGAGACAACAAACAGGTCAGTTTACTCTCATTGGTTTCTTTAAGCCTGACCTTTCTTGCCTGCAGCCTTTTTATTGCCTTCAGGAGTTTTTCACAGGTGCATGAGCCATAATTGCTTGTACTTCGTTGAACAAGCATGGAAAAGCATTGTCTAGAGTGCTTCCACTAGTTCCCTGTAAAACACTGATAAGTTGCCCACTTCTAAAGTAGCAAGATACACTGCTTTGCTTCTGCTGGGAATCGAACCTAGGTCTCCTGCGCGGGAAACAACATCTCTGACATTCAGCCACCAGTGAGTGAAGCTGCGCTGTGCTCATGGCTCTGGGGACAGCTGCCGCTTATGAAGAACGACTAACATGGCCTTAAAAACACGACCTCTGCTGCATTGGCCGGGAATCGGACCCGGGTCTCCCGCGTGGCAGGCGAGAATTCTACCACTGAACCACCAATGAACTATTTCTGCAAGAATTCTACGAATTTATGTGGAAAATGCATCTCTTCAACTGGGTAATATCGACCAATGCTAAAGCTGAACAACTGACAGACAAACTGATCAAGTTCCATGGGTATTTGATGAACTGATATGAGCAAAAGTGTCTCTGAGCAAAGGGGAGTGGGGGAGGTCAATATCAAAAGTGAGAGGCGTTAACTTCTGTGGCCACCAGCTCCCTTAAGAACCACAGGGCACCTCAGCCTCCTGGACTGCACCAGATTTGTCAGTCCTTGCTGGGAGTCATTACCCTGCTCTTCCAACAAGCCACTGTCCAACTGTGACCTTGTAGCGCTGTCTTGGGGATCTTACATTACTTACCTTGCAGTTTATTCCACTTTCATGCAGGTCAGCATTGACCCTGGACATTTTTCTTCTGGTGTTTTTTAGAGACAACAAACAGGTCAGTTTACTCTCATTGGTTTCTTTAAGCATGACCTTTCTTGCCTGCAGCCTTTTTATTGCCTTCAGGAGTTTTTCACAGGTGCATGAGCCATAATTGCTTGTACTTCGTTGAACAAGCATGAAAAAGCATTGTCTAGAGTGCTTCCACTAGTTCCCTGTAAAACACTGATAAGTTGCCCACTTCTAAAGTAGCAAGATACACTGCTTTGCATCTGCTGGGAATCGAACCTGGGTCTCCTGCGCGGGAAACAACAACTCTGACATTCAGCCACCAGTGAGTGAAGCTGCGCTGTGCTCGTGGCTCTGGGGACAGATGCCGCTTATGAAGAACGACTAACATGGCCTTAAAAACACAACCTCTGCTGCATTGGCCGGGAATCGGACCCGGGTCTCCCGCGTGGCAGGCGAGAATTCTACCACTGAACCACCAATGCTCTATTTCTGCATGAATTCTACGAATTTATGTGGAAAATGCATCTCTTCAACTGGGTAATATCGACCAATGCTAAAGCTGAACAACTGACAGACAAACTGATCAAGTTCCATGGGTATTTGATGAACTGATATGAGCAAAAGTGTCTCTGAGCAAAGGGGAGTGGGGGAGGTCAATATCAAAAGTGAGAGGCGTTAACTTCTGTGGCCACCAGCTCCCTTAAGAACCACAGGGCACCTCAGCCTCCTGGACTGCACCAGATTTGTCAGTTCTTGCTGGGAGTCATTACCCTGCTCTTCCAACAAGCCACTGTCCAACTGTGACCTTGTACCGCTGTCTTGGGGATCTTACATTACTTACCTTGCAGTTTATTCCACTTTCATGCAGGTCAGCATTGACCCTGGACATTTTTCTTCTGGTGTTTTTTAGAGACAACAAACAGGTCAGTTTACTCTCATTGGTTTCTTTAAGCATGACCTTTCTTGCCTGCAGCCTTTTTATTGCCTTCAGGAGTTTTTCACAGGTGCATGAGCCATAATTGCTTGTACTTCGTTGAACAAGCATGGAAAAGCATTGTCTAGAGTGCTTCCACTAGTTCCCTGTAAAACACTGATAAGTTGCCCATGTAACAACAATGAGTTTTACATAGTAATTAACTCAAATGATATATAGGGAATTTGAATAATTAATCAAGAATTTGATTAATATATATCTCAGATGACAGTTACATTTAATTTTATTGATTATGAAAAATAGCTCAATTGCCAATACCAATACTAATCACAGGGCACTGTAATTTACTCATTAATATGTCAATATTACATTCTTCATATCAATTATTGTGATCTCTTACTGTAAATTACTGCAGATCAAACCGGGGTATGTCCAGCACACCACTGTAGACCTATCAATTTTCAATAAAGTTATCACGCCTTATAATTCAAGGAAAAGTATTCTCTGGCCATGAAAATATTATCCTATCCTTATGATAAATTTAGTTTCTAAATTTAGAGCTTGTAGCTAAAGATCAGACACATCTCAGTGACTCGTAATGTGAGTGGGGTGGAGTCCAAAGCCAATCATTTTATATATGAGTTTTTAATAATTAAACTAGTAATACATCAAACTACAAATCACACAGAGTAAATATGCGTACGACAATACAAACAGTAAGCTTTATACAATACATAACGAATCCAAATAAAAGAGAGAGAAAGAGAGAGAGAGAGAGAGAGAGAGAAAATAGAATGGAATCACATAAGGAGCTCAGGTATGAAAATCATAGTCAGTAACTTTTAGAAGCCAACAACAAATCAGATCATAACAACACTTTAAAGCAGCATTTAAATCTCCATAGAGAAAGTGATACTTGCAAAAGGTGTCCCATGTGAGTGTGGCGTGAGATCGGCGTCGAGCTTGTGAGCTTTGCGCGTTGAAACAGCCATGTGCCATGAAACGGAGGCCATGTGACGCGCGTGCACGCTGCGCTTGGCGTGAGCGTGGAGCACGTGGTCCTTTGTTCTGTCCTCGCGCGGTATTTGAAAGGTTCAACAAACATTGTTCCAGAATTCGTCTTCCTTGCGTGGGAGAGGCGAATAGTTTAATAAACTTAGTAAAGAAAAGAAAAGAAAACGAACGAAACGAAAGCTTCCAAAGGAGCCATTAAAATGGCTTTTTCTCTCAGCCCCTGTGCTGAGGGGGTTCGCGCTATGAGCGCGGCCTACGGCCGCGCGGAAGCAACGTTGGAGAGCAGCGTGTCCGAGAACGGAGAAGAGAAAAAAAAAGAGCAAGAAGAGACGGGTGGACCTTGTTTGGTCAATTCTTATAGCTTGAAATAGTTCACGCCCATTTTCGAGGGAGCATCCAATGAATGTCCGCGATCTGAAGCGGAGGGAAAGTTCCTTTGTCTCGGTTGAGACAACCCCTGATGATTTAGGGCCTGTCCGATTTCATCAGGAATATTAAAGCAAGTTCATTATTCCAGATTAAATACATTTTTCATTACTTTGCTCTAGATAAATGGGTTTGTCAAAGCATGACGATTAGAACAAGACTAGACATAATATATATATGACCAAAGATCTAATTTTTAGATCGAATTACACATTTAAAGATTTGTTTAACACATGATAACACTGCAGATGTTGGGAAACATCTAAATGTACCAAAAGGGAATACGTAATACATTTATAAAACATGAAAACAGAAAGTTAATGAATACATTCCATAGAATGCATTGTTCAAAAGAAGCCAGTGACTTGGCTTCTCTCCTGTCCTGTGTGGTCGTAAACTTTACGACCTGCAAAAGTGGGGGTTGCAGAAGCATGGCTCTCTTTGAGGAAGTTAAAGTGAGGAAAGACATTTCCTAAAGTATAAGCTTGCAACTTATACTCTTCACATAACAAGGATTAACCATTTTATGCACTCCATAAACATAATTAAAATACATATTAATAATAAAATGAATGTAAGGAACTTATACGAAAAGTTCCTTTGTCTCCAGTGTTGGAAGAATTTGGGTTGGGGGTTTTCGTTTCTTCTTTGAAGCTCGCATGGGCATCGTAAATAGTTTAAGTCCAGCCAGGCTGGCATTTAGTACCAACAGTCTGAATTTATAAAACAGAATTTAACCCATGAATCGCTGACCTGCATATCTGTTACATCTCCCCCTTTCGTCAGATGAAGTCCCTGTGTGGACATCATCGGACGGCAATCATCCCGGATGGGCAGATGACAGGTGAATCGTGATGGTCATGCAGCAGGTGGGTCATGATGACAGGTGGTTCCTGAAGCTGAGGATTCAGCTTGGTGAGGTTCGGTATTGTCTTTGACTTTGCGTCCCTTTTCCGGGGATTCCATCGGAGACCTCCAGCCACAGTTGTCGTGAGTTTGGCTGTAGAGGTTTGCATCTCGTTGAGTATCCTGTATAGGATGAAGGTCACGCCAAGAGTCAGGGCGGGACCAATGACGGTGGAGATGCACCGTGCAGTGTCGGCAGCAGTCCAGGCTAGGACCGCAGATGACTGGTTCAGAATGGGCTGTCGAGACAGTGCTTGGAGGGCTGTATCGACAGGAGTAATGTCAATGTGTTGGGTGGTACCTTTCAGTACTTGGTCCAGCAGGTTGGCACGGGTGGCGGTGTCATGCTGGTCGTAGGTCAGCATAGCTGAGCGCACAGGAGTGTTGACGAGCCATCTGTTACCCACAATCTCTGCTTGCGTTTCTGTGACTTGTGTACGAGGCTTGGCTTCGGCAGGGCAGCGCGTATCGCTGACCCAGGGTTGCAGCTCGCAGATTCCTTCAGAGTTGTGTCTGAGGAAGGGTTTGCTAAGGCAGAGATAATGAATGTCTTTGGTTAAAGTACACATGTGCATGTTTGGGGCCAGGTACAGCTGTGTGTTGCTGTCGTGGTAGGCCACCACATTTGGAATGTGTGTTTTGGTGTGGGTGTTGCTCTTCCACATCCTGACACTGACAATGTCTTTAGGTCTGTAGACTTGGTTTGACTCGCTGATGAGTTGGTTCAGGAGCACGTTCACTTCTCTCTGTTTGGGGTTTACGTGCCGTAGGAAGGCGCTATCCAGAGAGTTGGCCAGGTGCATTCGTAGCAGGTCAGCTGGCATGGTGATGGTGTAAGACAGCACAGTTAACACAAGGCTTAAGGGTATCATGTATGGTGGGGTTTTACTCGTGGTTAGGCTGTCTTTGGAGGAGCTAACCTCCCACAGCATGTCTGTTGTTAACGCTGTAGGCAGCTGAGTCTGGGTAAAGTTCTTCTGGAAGACAGTAAACAGTGGTTTCAAGGAGTTTACAGTCTGGTTCGCTGCATTGACACTGGACATAACAATGTTAAACATTCTGGCGGCAGCAGCAGCGGCTCTAAGCAAAGCTCCCGGGAGCTGTTTGGAGCGGTGGTGGTGTCCACCTAACTCCATTTGTGTAACCGTCACTTTCTCATATTGGCTGAACAGGTGTTTGACATCGGCCTCAGTGTGAGTGAGGGAGTCCTCTCTCCATCGGAACCTTGTACAGCTGTATTCGGTTACAGTGCTGGGGTAGTGTGCCCTGTCATCGGTAGTCAGGAGTCTCAGCGGTTTTCTCGGTGGCAGCTGTCCTCTCTTTGGCTGACAGCACAGCACGGCAAACCACAGCAGCATCCTGGTACAGATAATAGGGAGAGAGAGAGAGAAAGGGGAGAAAGAAACAAACAAGGCCTGTCTTTGGTTGGACAGGACAGTCTCTTTGCTTCGTGGGCGGCGACTGGGTTTAGATCGCCCTCGCCCATGTTTTGCCACATCTTGCTGCTGGCATGACGCTTGCCTCAGTGTTGTGTCAGTGGCTCTGGTGCTGCGTGGTGCAGCACATGCTGCGTCATGGAAATATATTGGCCTTATCCCCCTTTTGCTCCGTGGCATTACACGCCCTGGCATTGTGATGTCAGACGGTGCACAACCCACAATATTGTTCTGTGCACGCAGCATGGTTAGTGTATCATGCAGTGGTCTGGGGCTTTGGTTGTCAGTGACTGTAGACTGGTTGCCAGGGTGGATGGAGGGGTCTGAGAGGTGGTAAAACAAAGTCATTATCAAGGTTTCAGAAGCCCGCATGTCCGCTATGTTGGTCTGTGTAGACAACGGAGCCTGCGTAAGCGATTCTGAGGTAGGCAGTTTAGCTAGTAAAGTTCATGTGCTGTGTGTAATCACTTCAACCTTGAATGTGGGTGGGTGGGTTGGGAGTGACCACAGAATGTTGTTTAGTGTGCCAGTTTTGGCAAGGGTGTCAGTGTGATCTTTAAAGTCCTCGTCTAGACTTGGTAACTTTGAGTGTCCTTTTACCTTCTTCCAGTACACGATCACATTGTGTGTTTTTGTGATGTTATCACATTGCTGGAACAGGTGTTGGTGTTTGACATGCTTGTTTGCAAGTGTGAGTCCGAGTTCCACACATTCAGGTGAGGATTGGAAGAAACCCAGCGTGTGGTGTAAGGTTTGACCACCTTGCAGGTTGAGCCGAACAGCGACCCCTTTGGTGTAAGCTGGTACCACCGTACCCTGTTTGTTGACTAAGGTACAGAGGCTTGAACTTGGGCCTGTTGTTAGGGCGTTGTACTCATGGCTGGCTGCTGGGGTTCCCGTGACCTCTGTGACCTGACCGTCTGGCTCTGTGGGAGTTCCCGTGACCTCTGCGACCTGACAGTCTGGCTCTAGCAACCTGTGTGGCTGGAGAGAAAGAGGTTCTCGCACTTGAGCAAAGTCTTTTAGCTGTTTGAAGTTCAGAAAAGGGTCAAAGTGTTCTAGCAGGTCTTTGTCGATGAGCAATGTATGAGTGTTCATTGGTGGGACATACATGGGATGTATTAGACTCATCGGAACGAATGTCAGGTGAATGGAAACAACCTGTTCAAACTGGATGTCATCCTGTCTGTACACCTGTACATTTAGTTCATAAGTTTGAGGTGTAAGAGTTCGATCTTGTCTCTTAGCTTCAAATTGGAGTCTTTTGAAAAGGTAAGATGAGATCACCGTCAGGTTTAATCCTGTGTCGATCAGGTCTTCCCTGTTGACTCCTTTTTGACCCACCCCCTTTTTGACAGGGCTGCCCAGGAATGTTGGCATTAGGGCAGGTGGGACGATCGGTGGGTGATGAGGACCGGTCTTGTGTAGCTCGCTGCGAAGGCAGGTAGTCAAAAGAGCATTTTCTGGTACCTTGTGTTTGTGGTACCTGGTGTGAGGACCTGTGCTGTCTCGTTCAGTTAGCTGTAGCTGTTGACTGTGGAGCTCAGGCAGTGTTCTGGGTGCTTGGCTCATCTTCCTTGCGAGTATTCATGTGAAGAAGATCTTTCAGCACCCTCAGGATCTCTGCTGTCTCAGACGTGGCTGCACTGTGTTGCCCTCTGCTGGCTTGGAATGGTATTGACTCTCTGTAAAGATGTCTGTGACTGTGGTGTTGTAGAGCGCCATCTAGGGTTAACTCCAAGCAGTGCTCAGAGACAGAGACGTTGGGGTTTTTCACAGTCTTTTCACAAATAGTATTTTGCTTGGTGCAAGCTTTGTGGGCTAAGTTCCGTAACTCTTGTGTAGTCCTGTTACGGGGACACGCTGGGACTCTGAGATGAAAACTCCAACTAGCATGTAGGTTTAGGAGGAACAGAGTTTTTAAGTTGAAATCCTGTTCCATACCTGGTTCGTTGCATGCTCCGAAGTAGGTGTTTCGTAGCTGACTACAGAAAGTCTGTGGGTTTTCAAATCGGCCCTGTTTGAGGTCCATAGCAATAAGGAGCCCATGATCTGAGTTTGGATCAGAGAATTCAAGAATCAAAGTCTGTAGCAGTTGCTGGTAGTACGCTTTGACAGTCTCTGGTTGACGATCCAGAAAGCAATGCACATCACGGCTGGACGTGATTTTTAACAGGTACAATGTGTTCACATCTGTCACGTTGGCGACAGTTTGCAAATGAAAGTCAATGGCTTGTAAAGAAGCATGAACATCATGTCCTCCTGCAGGATCTGGAATGAATGTAGAGATGCTTCTGGCTAGCTTGTGAAGTTCTCTGTGAGCAGTGCAGGGTTTGGTGACATGCGTTCTCTGGAAGGGTTCTCTTCCCTCCGTTATTGACAGATGTTCTTGTAAGCTGGCTGGTGATTTCCTTAGAAGGGAGACTACACCCCCTTTTCCAGCTCTGGGTTCTTGGCTGAAAGGGTTGGAGTGGCGGCCCGGGAGAAATTTTGTGGTGTGCGTTTCTCCGATCCAGCCACTCTGTAATCTGTGAGATTGTCTCAGTTCTGTGTGAACAGTGTCAAGTTCATCTTGGAGCTTGTTGAATTTAGCTCGGGCCGCTTGCAAGTGTGTTTTGCAGGCCCAGGTTTTATAGTCTTTTTTTTTTTTTTTAGTTCAGTCTCTGCTCTTTTTAGGAGAGCGTCGCCTTGCTGGAGTTTTTTGTTGAGTTCTTTTCTGGCTTCTCTCTCCAGATGTTCTCTTTGATCTGTGTCGAGGCGAAGATCTTGCAGGGCATTGTGAAGTCTTTCAACTCCTTTCTGTAGCTCTGGATCTGTGTCGTCCTCTTTCTCGCGCTGGTTCTGGGTCTCGAGGAGAAGCTGATCAAGATGACTCTGGGTTGGGGCCTGGTCCTTCCAGGCCTCCTCCGCGATGTTGCTCCGTTCACTGAGCGGTGCCTGGGCGACGAGAATGGGAACTAGGCTTCCGAAGATCCTGGCGAGTTCTCTGTAGTAGTCGCTTTGGTTTGGATCGCGTGCCATCAGTTCTTCTAGCTCGGTGTCTAGTTGCTCTGGGTGCTGCAGGTTAATGGCATCCTTGGGCAGGAAGGGGGTCGTCACTGCTTTCAACCATGTCGAGAGGTGGCCCCCGTGGACTGCTGGACTGGATGCCTGGAACATCCTGATTCTCTGTCGGTGAGAGAAGCACAGCACACACACACAAAAAGACCAATGCAAGTTCGTTCTACGTTTAACGAGCTATATTCATACGGGCTGTGCCGTTTATGAGAATTTTGGGGCTGACTGATGCAAACAGTCAGACAGTTAAGTAGCCAATTAACTTGGGTCAACGAAGGACCTGAAATGGAGATTTGACAGGCAGTAGCCTAGCGGGTCGTGTGATGACACCGGCTGCTGGTGGTCGCTCTACTATTTAACTTTGTTGGTGGCTCCCAGGTTACTGTCTCTATGTGAAATGAAAGAAACAAATCACAACAGAACAGGTGGTAGAAAAAGATCAAAGTGAAACACAACACTTGAAATGAGATGAAAACAATAGAAACACAACGTGTTAGTGAGAATAAGGAGGCCTAAGCCTACTGCTAGGTTTTAAGATAGGGCCAACAGGTGAGTGGGCTATCTGGGTAGGAAACCTAGAAATATGGTGTGGCTTAAAGAAGCAAAAGGGTCAGAACACTTAAAATATATCCGGGGGAATATCTAATATTCTGTGGCTTATAATAAGTGGATAGGTTTTATCACTTTTGGTTCACCTGGTTGAATTGAAGTCATTCAGGTGGGAACCAGTGGCTTGGTCAACCTCCCCGGTGCTCCCCAAACACTGAACCGCAGTGTCCCCGGTCCTCCGTTACTCTGGCGTGTCGCAGGACAGCACGGCTTGTGACTTGTAGCACAACCTTTGGAGTGCCAAAATTGCTGATGTCTCTTGAGACAAGAGGGACCGAGTTTCACTCGCAGCAAGTATCGGTAACACCTGTCGGGCAGCCTTGCTCACTGGAAACCTGAGATGACTGTCCAATCACCGAGGGAGTTCTACAATCAAATACACAAAGGATGAACAAAGGACACTTAAAGTTAATTAAGGTTTGGTTTGTTTAACATCAATTGAGTAACTATATGTAGAGAGGAAAGGTAACAGCTTTACCTAATCATGATAAAACAAAACAAATGAATTATGATAATAATGGTAATTATCAAAATAACCTAAGTCAAAAGAGAGAAGAAAAATAATAACATCAAATTAAAAGACAGGAATGAAACAAGGGAGAAGGAGTAGCTGGTTTTCACCACAAGGGGGGGGAAGTACTGCTTCTCTGTCTTAACCTGCTGAGCAGAAAACTTAATTCAAATTAAAAATTCAAAACTGGTTTAAATCAAAATTTTAAATAAGCATGTATGAATTAAAAGGAAAAACTGAATAATATCCTATAATAACCATTGATAGCTTGTAAGTTATCATTAATGATCATGAAATTAATCAAACAGTGTGAGATTAATCGAAGAGGGTAAAATTGGACATGCAATTCAAATAGAGTGGAAAAGACAGAGGTATGTTAGTCGATTTAACAGGAGACTGCCACTAGATGGCTTACCTTCTAAGTGGGTCAATCAGTGGTTGACCTGACACATCTAGATTTCCACTATTAACAATTACATTTTAATTCAAATCATGTTTGAACTAAACTCAAAGTAAATGTGAACAGTCAAAGGCAGGGAACATTCTTTTGTTTCCCTGTAATAATATTCGCACGAGCAAAGCTGTAAATGCAAATAATTATCGAGAATTTAGACATCCAATTCAAATATACATCACAGGGGATTATAAATTAGCAATCAGAGCGCATTATCTGAAATGGCCACAGGTTGGCAGCTTTGCACTCATGCAAGCTGGAATCAGAAAGCAGGGTGTACCCTGAAATTTCTAACCCACACGTTCCCTCTAGTGTTTAGATAGAGGAATTACAATTTCAATAGGACTTAGAATTTATCTGATCGTTTGTCAGGCTGATTTTCTGCATCAAAAATCACAAGTAACAAACCAAAGGTTTTAATCTCTGAGGTGCTATATTAACATAGGTTGAAGAAGGATCCGTTCACTTCCAAAACACAAATGTAACAAAAAACAGGAATTTTCCAACTGTTGACTCCAATAGACATTTATCAAAATAGCACTTATGATTTAAATGTTTTAGGTTTAAAATCGGGTAGCTAAGCCAATTCTAGACCAGGAGTTTTTATCGTTTATTTTTTTTTTTTGAATATCATGTGGTTTACCATGAATTCAATAACGATATTTAATAAGGCCTTTTTAACTGAATCAGAGGAACATCGCTCATGTTCAGATTTACATGTTGCAGCTAATAAAAGATTTCTTTATCTTTTAATTATTCATATTCAAATGTTCTCACTGTAAAAAGATTTTGGTCTTTCTTAACAGGATACTTTTAACATTATACTGCAGTTTACTTTCATCAAAAATAACAGTGACTATACTGTTAAGTTTCTACAAATACCTAGCGCTGACTGACCAGCTTTTTGCCTCAGTCAGTTGAGTGAGTTCGCGTCTTGCGACTTATCTCACCAGTAACGTTACATAATTTCATAGCGCACGTGCAGAAATTATTAAAAACCATATACACAGATTGATTGCTCACAAAACGAAGTTTGAAATGCCTGCATTCTCCACCAAAATGTAACAACAATGAGTTTTACATAGTAATTAACTCAAATGATATATAGGGAATTTGAATAATTAATCAAGAATTTGATTAATATATATCTCAGATGACAGTTACATTTAATTTTATTGATTATGAAAAATAGCTCAATTGCCAATACCAATACTAATCACAGGGCACTGTAATTTACTCATTAATATGTCAATATTACATTCTTCATATCAATTATTGTGATCTCTTACTGTAAATTACTGCAGATCAAACCGGGGTATGTCCAGCACACCACTGTAGACCTATCAATTTTCAATAAAGTTATCACGCCTTATAATTCAAGGAAAAGTATTCTCTGGCCATGAAAATATTATCCTATCCTTATGATAAATTTAGTTTCTAAATTTAGAGCTTGTAGCTAAAGATCAGACACATCTCAGTGACTCGTAATGTGAGTGGGGTGGAGTCCAAAGCCAATCATTTTATATATGAGTTTTTAATAATTAAACTAGTAATACATCAAACTACAAATCACACAGAGTAAATATGCGTACGACAATACAAACAGTAAGCTTTATACAATACATAACGAATCCAAATAAAAGAGAGAGAAAGAGAGAGAGAGAGAGAGAGAGAGAAAATAGAATGGAATCACATAAGGAGCTCAGGTATGAAAATCATAGTCAGTAACTTTTAGAAGCCAACAACAAATCAGATCATAACAACACTTTAAAGCAGCATTTAAATCTCCATAGAGAAAGTGATACTTGCAAAAGGTGTCCCATGTGAGTGTGGCGTGAGATCGGCGTCGAGCTTGTGAGCTTTGCGCGTTGAAACAGCCATGTGCCATGAAACGGAGGCCATGTGACGCGCGTGCACGCTGCGCTTGGCGTGAGCGTGGAGCACGTGGTCCTTTGTTCTGTCCTCGCGCGGTATTTGAAAGGTTCAACAAACATTGTTCCAGAATTCGTCTTCCTTGCGTGGGAGAGGCGAATAGTTTAATAAACTTAGTAAAGAAAAGAAAAGAAAACGAACGAAACGAAAGCTTCCAAAGGAGCCATTAAAATGGCTTTTTCTCTCAGCCCCTGTGCTGAGGGGGTTCGCGCTATGAGCGCGGCCTACGGCCGCGCGGAAGCAACGTTGGAGAGCAGCGTGTCCGAGAACGGAGAAGAGAAAAAAAAAGAGCAAGAAGAGACGGGTGGACCTTGTTTGGTCAATTCTTATAGCTTGAAATAGTTCACGCCCATTTTCGAGGGAGCATCCAATGAATGTCCGCGATCTGAAGCGGAGGGAAAGTTCCTTTGTCTCGGTTGAGACAAACCCCTGATGATTTAGGGCCTGTCCGATTTCATCAGGAATATTAAAGCAAGTTCATTATTCCAGATTAAATACATTTTTCATTACTTTGCTCTAGATAAATGGGTTTGTCAAAGCATGACGATTAGAACAAGACTAGACATAATATATATATGACCAAAGATCTAATTTTTAGATCGAATTACACATTTAAAGATTTGTTTAACACATGATAACACTGCAGATGTTGGGAAACATCTAAATGTACCAAAAGGGAATACGTAATACATTTATAAAACATGAAAACAGAAAGTTAATGAATACATTCCATAGAATGCATTGTTCAAAAGAAGCCAGTGACTTGGCTTCTCTCCTGTCCTGTGTGGTCGTAAACTTTACGACCTGCAAAAGTGGGGGTTGCAGAAGCATGGCTCTCTTTGAGGAAGTTAAAGTGAGGAAAGACATTTCCTAAAGTATAAGCTTGCAACTTATACTCTTCACATAACAAGGATTAACCATTTTATGCACTCCATAAACATAATTAAAATACATATTAATAATAAAATGAATGTAAGGAACTTATACGAAAAGTTCCTTTGTCTCCAGTGTTGGAAGAATTTGGGTTGGGGGTTTTCGTTTCTTCTTTGAAGCTCGCATGGGCATCGTAAATAGTTTAAGTCCAGCCAGGCTGGCATTTAGTACCAACAGTCTGAATTTATAAAACAGAATTTAACCCATGAATCGCTGACCTGCATATCTGTTACACCCACTTCTAAAGTAGCAAGATACACTGCTTTGCTTCTGCTGGGAATCGAACCTGGGTCTCCTGCGCGGGAAACAACAACTATGACATTCAGCCACCAGTGAGTGAAGCTGCGCTGTACTCGTGGCTCTGGGGACAGATGCCGCTTATGAAGAACGACTAACATGGCCTTAAAAACACGACCTCTGCTGCATTGGCCGGGAATCGGACCCGGGTCTCCCGCGTGGCAGGCGAGAATTCTACCACTGAACCACCAATGCTCTATTTCTGCATGAATTCTACGAATTTATGTGGAAAATGCATCTCTTCAACTGGGTAATATCGACCAATGCTAAAGCTGAACAACTGACAGACAAACTGATCAAGTTCCATGGGTATTTGATGAACTGATATGAGCAAAAGTGTCTCTGAGCAAAGGGGAGTGGGGGTGGTCAATATCAAAAGTGAGAGGCGTTAACTTCTGTGGCCACCAGCTCCCTTAAGAACCACAGGGCACCTCAGCCTCCTGGACTGCACCAGATTTGTCAGTTCTTGCTGGGAGTCATTACCCTGCTCTTCCAACAAGCCACTGTCCAACTGTGACCTTGTAGCGCTGTCTTGGGGATCTTACATTACTTACCTTGCAGTTTATTCCACTTTCATGCAGGTCAGCATTGACCCCCTGGACATTTTTCTTCTGGTGTTTTTTAGAGACAACAAACAGGTCAGTTTACTCTCATTGGTTTCTTTAAGCCTGACCTTTCTTGCCTGCAGCCTTTTTATTGCCTTCAGGAGTTTTTCACAGGTGCATGAGCCATAATTGCTTGTACTTCGTTGAACAAGCATGGAAAAGCATTGTCTAGAGTGCTTCCACTAGTTCCCTGTAAAACACTGATAAGTTGCCCACTTCTAAAGTAGCAAGATACACTGCTTTGCTTCTGCTGGAAATCGAACCTGGGTCTCCTGCGCGGGAAACAACATCTCTGACATTCAGCCACCAGTGAGTGAAGCTGCGCTGTGCTCATGGCTCTGGGGACAGCTGCCGCTTATGAAGAACGACTAACATGGCCTTAAAAACACGACCTCTGCTGCATTGGCCGGGAATCGGACCCGGGTCTCCCGCGTGGCAGGCGAGAATTCTACCACTGAACCACCAATGCTCTATTTCTGCAAGAATTCTACGAATTTATGTGGAAAATGCATCTCTTCAACTGGGTAATATCGACCAATGCTAAAGCTGAACAACTGACAGACAAACTGATCAAGTTCCATGGGTATTTGATGAACTGATATGAGCAAAAGTGTCTCTGAGCAAAGGGGAGTGGGGGAGGTCAATATCAAAAGTGAGAGGCGTTAACTTCTGTGGCCACCAGCTCCCTTAAGAACCACAGGGCACCTCAGCCTCCTGGACTGCACCAGATTTGTCAGTTCTTGCTGGGAGTCATTACCCTGCTCTTCCAACAAGCCACTGTCCAACTGTGACCTTGTAGCGCTGTCTTGGGGATCTTACATTACTTACCTTGCAGTTTATTCCACTTTCATGCAGGTCAGCATTGACCCTGGACATTTTTCTTCTGGTGTTTTTTAGAGACAACAAACAGGTCAGTTTACTCTCATTGGTTTCTTTAAGCATGACCTTTCTTGCCTGCAGCCTTTTTATTGCCTTCAGGAGTTTTTCACAGGTGCATGAGCCATAATTGCTTGTACTTCGTTGAACAAGCATGGAAAAGCATTGTCTAGAGTGCTTCCACTAGTTCCCTGTAAAACACTGATAAGTTGCCCACTTCTAAAGTAGCAAGATACACTGCTTTGCTTCTGCTGGGAATCGAACCTGGGTCTCCTGCGCGGGAAACAACAACTCTGACATTCAGCCACCAGTGAGAGAAGCTGCGCTGTGCTCGTGGCTCTGGGGACAGCTGCCGCTTATGAGGAACGACTAACATGGCCTTAAAAACACGACCTCTGCTGCATTGGCCGGGAATCGGACCCGGGTCTCCCGCGCCGCGGCCTTGAATTGTTTAGCTAAACGGCCCTAAACCGTTTCCCATTCATTCTCAATGGTAGTGCTAAACCACTACGGATGTAATATACTGTCGGCCGCTAGCGCTCTCGTGGCGCTCTTCCGGTTTTGGGCACCGCGGGAAGTTTGAATTCGCAGAAGAAGGAGAAGAAGAAAACACACAACAGCGATCGCCTCCGTTGTTAAATTCAACGCATTCTCAAGCGTCTATCAAAGGTAAGATACTTTACATGATATCAGCTGACGTTTCGTTACCGTTAATGATGAAATCACGTTGGTAAACTTTGCTCGTTTCTAAACGGTTTACTATAGTTCAGCCTAGATAGATTTGTTTGCAAATTATGAATGAACATAGCCATGATTTACGTTTCTGTCTATTGTTTGTCATCGTTAACATGTCATCTGTTGATTACAAGTTGAATTATGAATGAAGTAAACATTATTTTCACTTTTGTGATGAGATTACATGTATTCCACTGTTCAAAAATGTTTTCTGACTATGGTTTTACTATAGTAACCATGATTTAGCCATGTTATTTTAGTAGAATCAAAACAATAAATGTACTATTGTTGTTATTGCATTGGCATTATATTTACAGGACAGTCATGAGACTTTAAATGAATATCAGTCTGCCAAGAACAGCAAGATTACTATAGTTTTACAATGAAACTGCATACAGTCTTACAGGATTTAAAAACTTTTATTTGTGAATATCATACAGTCCCAATGCTTACACACACACAGAGAGACACACACATATATATATATATATATATAATATTATGTGTATCAATTTAAGTATTATTTATGTGTGTGAGTATGTTTGTTCGTGTCTGTAATATAGTTATAATTATTCCTTTTTTTAATATTGCTATATTGTTGTTGTTCTTTCAGAGAGCACTGCTTCTTCACTGATTGTGTCTTTGCTGTCATCTTTTCCTGGGACCCGAGCAGATCTTCAGTCAGAGACAGGTGAATATTTAACACATTAACAACAAACACACAAGAGTTCCTGCAGGTTTTAAAGTCTTAAAATGTCTTAATTTACCCTTACACAAATTAATGCCTTAAGAAAGTTTGAAAGGAATGAATCACTTCCTCTGAGTTTTGTCTTGTTTTCCAGTGCAGATATCTTTCAATCAATATGTAATTTATGATGCAAATGTAAAATGAAGTCTTGAAAAATGTAACTAATTAAATGAGTTTACTAAGGAGCCTCACACATGACATGCAGGAAAAAATATAAGGCTAAAACGTGTGTATGATTTACTAATTCATTCCCTCAATGTACTAAAACGTGCACACGATTACTATAGCGTTCCCTCGATTTACTATTGCCAGCAAATTAGTAAAGCATGCACACAATTTATTTATTTTTTTCTTGCATGTCATGTGTGGGGCTCCTTAGTTTACACTTAAAACAATAAAAAAATATTTGTCAATGATTTACTATAACTTTTCTTTGAATTTAGGTGACCTTTTTCCCCAAATGGCAGATATTACTTCTTGTTATAATCACACAATTCTTTCAAACAAGTCTTTGTATTTCATGTAATTTTGTATCTCCAGTAAATGTATCTTTATTTAATAATATTTATGCATGTTCACTGGAAAACAAGGCAAAAACACTGAGGAAGAACAGCCTGTTTTGCAGCATGATCTGAACGTACAGTAACATATGAAATGTTGTAGTGTCTGGGAGCAGAGGCTTTCAGTGCGTTTCTGTCAAATTAAATTATGAATATATGTTGGAAGTTGTGTTTTCAAACTCTGAAGTTAATACTACTATCCAGACATTTCCATTTACAGAACATATTTGTGTTTTTCCTCATTTGTTCCCTTTAAATTTGATTTGCTTGGTTTTAAAAAGGTCTTAACTTCACCTTCATAAACCTGAAGTAACTCTGTTTCCTTACACATTAAACTCAATATTCAGCTTGTTGTAGACCCCACTGGTTCTCTGTCTGTGTCCTTGCTGTCCTCATCTCATGGGTCTCATGTGGAGCCTCACTCTGAATGTTCATGATGCAGAAATTGATCACATGTTTCCCCTCTGTATAGGAGCTACATGTATGTCACCTCTGCATGTGCTGGCCGTACCTGACCTGTGAAGACTGCTGACAGGGTGTTTGTAATGGACAACGAACGCTGAGCCTATCGACAACGTGCTTAATAATCACCACAGGAAGACATCCTAACAGCACGCTCCATATGACCACAAAACTACACGTCACATTATGTCAAGCACCTGACCACACTGCTGAACACCAGTTCTTCATTAAACACGACTGCAGAGAAGTAAACACCAGGATGTCATTCCAAGACTTTATGGAAATGGAGCACTTTAGACTGAACTGAAGGACACAAAGAAACAGGACTGCAAAAACACGAAAGGCCTGGAGATGAACACGTTGTTCACTTGTGCAGATTTTGTGAAATGGAACTTAGCCAGGATCCAAACAGTCCTCACACACACACACACACACACACACACACACACACACACACACACACACACACACACACACACACACACACACACACACACACACACACACACACACACACACACAGGCTATCCTGAAATAAGTTCAAAAAAGTTTTTGAAAAAAAGTAAAGCTAAAGTCTTCTTTATTTACCAACATCATGGCATTGAGAAAGAGGTGACCTGGAAAGAGTCTAAAGAAAAATACGAGATATTAATTTGCAGCTTATTTAGCAATATTTAACTCATGTATATACTGTATATTTTAATTTTTCAGTGTGAGATTGTAATATCTATTTATATTGTCAGAATTCTTTTTTCTATTTAATTATTTTGGCTTGATCTTAAAAGGTGCTAAAAGCATTTAATAAACACAACTGAAAAATACAAATTGCTTCACGAGTGCTGTTTCCACTTCGTATGACTAATATTTTACAGTGTCTATGGTTTTGAAAACTCTTACTTGATCAGTTATCTTAAGTGTGACTTACATTATTCCATCAATCAATTTTCACTCAGTACTTGAATATTACTCAGTTAAATTAAATTTTCTTCAATTTACATTTGAAAAGTAATTTAATATAACCATTTGTGTTTTTATATAATCATGTAATGTATACTAGCATTATTTTACTGTGTTTATTTTATATAATCCTTTGCTTTGTAATCCAAAAAGGAAAGACATGAATTTCAAAAACTTTGTAGCTGTAAGATGTTGTTAAATGTTAGATTTTTTTTATTTATTAAAAAGCATAAAGCGGAGTTTAATAATAGTTTAGACCTGTGTGAGTGGGATTCGAACCCCGGTCCAAATGAATGCATGAAAAAATCTGATTGGCTGTGATGTAATTTCCGCTCTTTGGCCGGCTGCTGCAGTCTGATTGGCTGTCAGCGCATGACAACTATTCGCGGCTGGCCCCCGCGTGGCAGGCGAGAATTCTACCACTGAACCACCAATGCTCTATTTCTGCAAGAATTCTACGAATTTATGTGGAAAATGCATCTCTTCAACTGGGTAATATCGACCAATGCTAAAGCTGAACAACTGACAGACAAACTGATCAAGTTCCATGGGTATTTGATGAACTGATATGAGCAAAAGTGTCTCTGAGCAAAGGGGAGTGGGGGAGGTCAATATCAAAAGTGAGAGGCGTTAACTTCTGTGGCCACCAGCTCCCTTAAGAACCACAGGGCACCTCAGCCTCCTGGACTGCACCAGATTTGTCAGTTCTTGCTGGGAGTCATTACCCTGCTCTTCCAACAAGCCACTGTCCAACTGTGACCTTGTAGCGCTGTCTTGGGGATCTTACATTACTTACCTTGCAGTTTATTCCACTTTCATGCAGGTCAGCATTGACCCCCTGGACATTTTTCTTCTGGTGTTTTTTAGAGACAACAAACAGGTCAGTTTACTCTCATTGGTTTCTTTAAGCCTGACCTTTCTTGCCTGCAGCCTTTTTATTGCCTTCAGGAGTTTTTCACAGGTGCATGAGCCATAATTGCTTGTACTTCGTTGAACAAGCATGGAAAAGCATTGTCTAGAGTGCTTCCACTAGTTCCCTGTAAAACACTGATAAGTTGCCCACTTCTAAAGTAGCAAGATACACTGCTTTGCTTCTGCTGGGAATCGAACCTGGGTCTCCTGCGCGGGAAACAACAACTCTGACATTCAGCCACCAGTGAGAGAAGCTGTGGCCACCAACTTCTGTGGCCACCAGCTCCCTTAAGAACCACAGGGCACCTCAGCCTCCTGGACTGCACCAGATTTGTCAGTTCTTGCTGGGAGTCATTACCCTGCTCTTCCAACAAGCCACTGTCCAACTGTGACCTTGTAGCGCTGTCTTGGGGATCTTACATTACTTACCTTGCAGTTTATTCCACTTTCATGCAGGTCAGCATTGACCCTGGACATTTTTCTTCTGGTGTTTTTTAGAGACAACAAACAGGTCAGTTTACTCTCATTGGTTTCTTTAAGCATGACCTTTCTTGCCTGCAGCCTTTTTATTGCCTTCAGGAGTTTTTCACAGGTGCATGAGCCATAATTGCTTGTACTTCGTTGAACAAGCATGGAAAAGCATTGTCTAGAGTGCTTCCACTAGTTCCCTGTAAAACACTGATAAGTTGCCCACTTCTAAAGTAGCAAGATACACTGCTTTGCTTCTGCTGGGAATCGAACCTGGGTCTCCTGCGCGGGAAACAACAACTATGACATTCAGCCACCAGTGAGTGAAGCTGCGCTGTACTCGTGGCTCTGGGGACAGATGCCGCTTATGAAGAACGACTAACATGGCCTTAAAAACACGACCTCTGCTGCATTGGCCGGGAATCGGACCCGGGTCTCCCGCGTGGCAGGCGAGAATTCTACCACTGAACCACAAATGCTCTATTTCTGCATGAATTCTACGAATTTATGTGGAAAATGCATCTCTTCAACTGGGTAATATCGACCAATGCTAAAGCTGAACAACTGACAGACAAACTGATCAAGTTCCATGGGTATTTGATGAACTGATATGAGCAAAAGTGTCTCTGAGCAAAGGGGAGTGGGGGAGGTCAATATCAAAAGTGAGAGGCGTTAACTTCTGTGGCCACCAGCTCCCTTAAGAACCACAGGGCACCTCAGCCTCCTGGACTGCACCAGATTTGTCAGTTCTTGCTGGGAGTCATTACCCTGCTCTTCCAACAAGCCACTGTCCAACTGTGACCTTGTACCGCTGTCTTGGGGATCTTACATTACTTACCTTGCAGTTTATTCCACTTTCATGCAGGTCAGCATTGACCCTGGACATTTTTCTTCTGGTGTTTTTTAGAGACAACAAACAGGTCAGTTTACTCTCATTGGTTTCTTTAAGCATGACCTTTCTTGCCTGCAGCCTTTTTATTGCCTTCAGGAGTTTTTCACAGGTGCATGAGCCATAATTGCTTGTACTTCGTTGAACAAGCATGGAAAAGCATTGTCTAGAGTGCTTCCACTAGTTCCCTGTAAAACACTGATAAGTTGCCCATTTCTAAAGTAGCAAGATACACTGCTTTGCTTCTGCTGGGAATCGAACCTGGGTCTCCTGCGCGGGAAACAACAACTATGACATTCAGCCACCAGTGAGTGAAGCTGCGCTGTACTCGTGGCTCTGGGGACAGATGCCGCTTATGAAGAACGACTAACATGGCCTTAAAAACACGACCTCTGCTGCATTGGCCTGGAATCGGACCCGGGTCTCTCGCGTGGCAGGCGAGAATTCTACCACTGAACCACCAATGCTCTATTTCTGCATGAATTCTACGAATTTATGTGGAAAATGCATCTCTTCAACTGGGTAATATCGACCAATGCTAAAGCTGAACAACTGACAGACAAACTGATCAAGTTCCATGGGTATTTGATGAACTGATATGAGCAAAAGTGTCTCTGAGCAAAGGGGAGTGGGGGAGGTCAATATCAAAAGTGAGAGGCGTTAACTTCTGTGGCCACCAGCTCCCTTAAGAACCACAGGGCACCTCAGCCTCCTGGACTGCACCAGATTTGTCAGTTCTTGCTGGGAGTCATTACCCTGCTCTTCCAACAAGCCACTGTCCAACTGTGACCTTGTAGCGCTGTCTTGGGGATCTTACATTACTTACCTTGCAGTTTATTCCACTTTCATGCAGATCAGCATTGACCCCCTGGACATTTTTCTTCTGGTGTTTTTTAGAGACAACAAACAGGTCAGTTTACTCTCATTGGTTTCTTTAAGCCTGACCTTTCTTGACTGCAGCCTTTTTATTGCCTTCAGGAGTTTTTCACAGGTGCATGAGCCATAATTGCTTGTACTTCGTTGAACAAGCATGGAAAAGCATTGTCTAGAGTGCTTCCACTAGTTCCCTGTAAAACACTGATAAGTTGCCCACTTCTAAAGTAGCAAGATACACTGCTTTGCTTCTGCTGGAAATCGAACCTGGGTCTCCTGCGCGGGAAACAACATCTCTGACATTCAGCCACCAGTGAGTGAAGCTGCGCTGTGCTCATGGCTCTGGGGACAGCTGCCGCTTATGAAGAACGACTAACATGGCCTTAAAAACACGACCTCTGCTGCATTGGCCGGGAATCGGACCCGGGTCTCCCGCGTGGCAGGCGAGAATTCTACCACTGAACCACCAATGCTCTATTTCTGCAAGAATTCTACGAATTTATGTGGAAAATGCATCTCTTCAACTGGGTAATATCGACCAATGCTAAAGCTGAACAACTGACAGACAAACTGATCAAGTTCCATGGGTATTTGATGAACTGATATGAGCAAAAGTGTCTCTGAGCAAAGGGGAGTGGGGGAGGTCAATATCAAAAGTGAGAGGCGTTAACTTCTGTGGCCACCAGCTCCCTTAAGAACCACAGGGCACCTCAGCCTCCTGGACTGCACCAGATTTGTCAGTTCTTGCTGGGAGTCATTACCCTGCTCTTCCAACAAGCCACTGTCCAACTGTGACCTTGTAGCGCTGTCTTGGGGATCTTACATTACTTACCTTGCAGTTTATTCCACTTTCATGCAGGTCAGCATTGACCCCCTGGACATTTTTCTTCTGGTGTTTTTTAGAGACAACAAACAGGTCAGTTTACTCTCATTGGTTTCTTTAAGCCTGACCTTTCTTGCCTGCAGCCTTTTTATTGCCTTCAGGAGTTTTTCACAGGTGCATGAGCCATAATTGCTTGTACTTCGTTGAACAAGCATGGAAAAGCATTGTCTAGAGTGCTTCCACTAGTTCCCTGTAAAACACTGATAAGTTGCCCACTTCTAAAGTAGCAAGATACACTGCTTTGCTTCTGCTGGGAATCGAACCTGGGTCTCCTGCGCGGGAAACAACAACTCTGACATTCAGCCACCAGTGAGAGAAGCTGTGGCCACCAACTTCTGTGGCCACCAGCTCCCTTAAGAACCACAGGGCACCTCAGCCTCCTGGACTGCACCAGATTTGTCAGTTCTTGCTGGGAGTCATTACCCTGCTCTTCCAACAAGCCACTGTCCAACTGTGACCTTGTAGCGCTGTCTTGGGGATCTTACATTACTTACCTTGCAGTTTATTCCACTTTCATGCAGATCAGCATTGACCCCCTGGACATTTTTCTTCTGGTGTTTTTTAGAGACAACAAACAGGTCAGTTTACTCTCATTGGTTTCTTTAAGCATGACCTTTCTTGCCTGCAGCCTTTTTATTGCCTTCAGGAGTTTTTCACAGGTGCATGAGCCATAATTGCTTGTACTTCGTTGAACAAGCATGGAAAAGCATTGTCTAGAGTGCTTCCACTAGTTCCCTGTAAAACACTGATAAGTTGCCCACTTCTAAAGTAGCAAGATACACTGCTTTGCTTCTGCTGGGATCGAACCTGGGTCTCCTGCGCGGGAAACAACAACTCTGACATTCAGCCACCAGTGAGAGAAGCTGCGCTGTGCTCGTGGCTCTGGGGACAGCTGCCGCTTATGAGGAACGACTAACATGGCCTTAAAAACACGACCTCTGCTGCATTGGCCGGGAATCGGACCCGGGTCTCCCGCGTGGCAGGCAAGGATTCTACCACTGAACCACCAATGCTCTATTTCTGCATGAATTCTACGAATTTATGTGGAAAATGCATCTCTTCAACTGGGTAATATCGACCAATGCTAAAGCTGAACAACTGACAGACAAACTGATCAAGTTCCATGGGTATTTGATGAACTGATATGAGCAAAAGTGTCTCTGAGCAAAGGGGAGTGGGGGAGGTCAATATCAAAAGTGAGAGGCGTTAACTTCTGTGGCCACCAGCTCCCTTAAGAACCACAGGGCACCTCAGCCTCCTGGACTGCACCAGATTTGTCAGTTCTTGCTGGGAGTCATTACCCTGCTCTTCCAACAAGCCACTGTCCAACTGTGACCTTGTACCGCTGTCTTGGGGATCTTACATTACTTACCTTGCAGTTTATTCCACTTTCATGCAGGTCAGCATTGACCCTGGACATTTTTCTTCTGGTGTTTTTTAGAGACAACAAACAGGTCAGTTTACTCTCATTGGTTTCTTTAAGCATGACCTTTCTTGCCTGCAGCCTTTTTATTGCCTTCAGGAGTTTTTCACAGGTGCATGAGCCATAATTGCTTGTACTTCGTTGAACAAGCATGGAAAAGCATTGTCTAGAGTGCTTCCACTAGTTCCCTGTAAAACACTGATAAGTTGCCCACTTCTAAAGTAGCAAGATACACTGCTTTGCTTCTGCTGGGAATCGAACCTGGGTCTCCTGCGCGGGAAACAAAAACTATGACATTCAGCCACCAGTGAGTGAAGCTGCGCTGTACTCGTGGCTCTGGGGACAGATGCCGCTTATGAAGAACGACTAACATGGCCTTAAAAACACGACCTCTGCTTCATTGGCCGGGAATCGGACCCGGGTCTCCCGCGTGGCAGGCGAGAATTCTACCACTGAACCACCAATGCTCTATTTCTGCATGAATTCTACAAATTTATGTGGAAAATGCATCTCTTCAACTGGGTAATATCAACCAATGCTAGAGCTGAACAACTGACAGACAAACTGATCAAGTTCCATGGGTATTTGATGAACTGATATGAGCAAAAGTGTCTCTGAGCAAAGGGGAGTGGGGGAGGTCAATATCAAAAGTGAGAGGCGTTAACTTCTGTGGCCACCAGCTCCCTTAAGAACCACAGGGCACCTCAGCCTCCTGGACTGCACCAGATTTGTCAGTTCTTGCTGGGAGTCATTACCCTGCTCTTCCAACAAGCCACTGTCCAACTGTGACCTTGTACCGCTGTCTTGGGGATCTTACATTACTTACCTTGCAGTTTATTCCACTTTCATGCAGGTCAGCATTGACCCTGGACATTTTTCTTCTGGTGTTTTTTAGAGACAACAAACAGGTCAGTTTACTCTCATTGGTTTCTTTAAGCATGACCTTTCTTGCCTGCAGCCTTTTTATTGCCTTCAGGAGTTTTTCACAGGTGCATGAGCCATAATTGCTTGTACTTCGTTGAACAAGCATGGAAAAGCATTGTCTAGAGTGCTTCCACTAGTTCCCTGTAAAACACTGATAAGTTGCCCACTTCTAAAGTAGCAAGATACACTGCTTTGCTTCTGCTGGGAATCGAACCTGGGTCTCCTGCGCGGGAAACAACAACTATGACATTCAGCCACCAGTGAGTGAAGCTGCGCTGTACTCGTGGCTCTGGGGACAGATGCCGCTTATGAAGAACGACTAACATGGCCTTAAAAACACGACCTCTGCTGCATTGGCCGGGAATCGGACCCGGGTCTCTCGCGTGGCAGGCGAGAATTCTACCACTGAACCACCAATGCTCTATTTCTGCATGAATTCTACGAATTTATGTGGAAAATGCATCTCTTCAACTGGGTAATATCGACCAATGCTAAAGCTGAACAACTGACAGACAAACTGATCAAGTTCCATGGGTATTTGATGAACTGATATGAGCAAAAGTGTCTCTGAGCAAAGGGGAGTGGGGGAGGTCAATATCAAAAGTGAGAGGCGTTAACTTCTGTGGCCACCAGCTCCCTTAAGAACCACAGGGCACCTCAGCCTCCTGGACTGCACCAGATTTGTCAGTTCTTGCTGGGAGTCATTACCCTGCTCTTCCAACAAGCCACTGTCCAACTGTGACCTTGTAGCGCTGTCTTGGGGATCTTACATTACTTACCTTGCAGTTTATTCCACTTTCATGCAGATCAGCATTGACCCCCTGGACATTTTTCTTCTGGTGTTTTTTAGAGACAACAAACAGGTCAGTTTACTCTCATTGGTTTCTTTAAGCCTGACCTTTCTTGACTGCAGCCTTTTTATTGCCTTCAGGAGTTTTTCACAGGTGCATGAGCCATAATTGCTTGTACTTCGTTGAACAAGCATGGAAAAGCATTGTCTAGAGTGCTTCCACTAGTTCCCTGTAAAACACTGATAAGTTGCCCACTTCTAAAGTAGCAAGATACACTGCTTTGCTTCTGCTGGAAATCGAACCTGGGTCTCCTGCGCGGGAAACAACATCTCTGACATTCAGCCACCAGTGAGTGAAGCTGCGCTGTGCTCATGGCTCTGGGGACAGCTGCCGCTTATGAAGAACGACTAACATGGCCTTAAAAACACGACCTCTGCTGCATTGGCCGGGAATCGGACCCGGGTCTCCCGCGTGGCAGGCGAGAATTCTACCACTGAACCACCAATGCTCTATTTCTGCAAGAATTCTACGAATTTATGTGGAAAATGCATCTCTTCAACTGGGTAATATCGACCAATGCTAAAGCTGAACAACTGACAGACAAACTGATCAAGTTCCATGGGTATTTGATGAACTGATATGAGCAAAAGTGTCTCTGAGCAAAGGGGAGTGGGGGAGGTCAATATCAAAAGTGAGAGGCGTTAACTTCTGTGGCCACCAGCTCCCTTAAGAACCACAGGGCACCTCAGCCTCCTGGACTGCACCAGATTTGTCAGTTCTTGCTGGGAGTCATTACCCTGCTCTTCCAACAAGCCACTGTCCAACTGTGACCTTGTAGCGCTGTCTTGGGGATCTTACATTACTTACCTTGCAGTTTATTCCACTTTCATGCAGGTCAGCATTGACCCCCTGGACATTTTTCTTCTGGTGTTTTTTAGAGACAACAAACAGGTCAGTTTACTCTCATTGGTTTCTTTAAGCATGACCTTTCTTGCCTGCAGCCTTTTTATTGCCTTCAGGAGTTTTTCACAGGTGCATGAGCCATAATTGCTTGTACTTCGTTGAACAAGCATGGAAAAGCATTGTCTAGAGTGCTTCCACTAGTTCCCTGTAAAACACTGATAAGTTGCCCACTTCTAAAGTAGCAAGATACACTGCTTTGCTTCTGCTGGGAATCGAACCTGGGTCTCCTGCGCGGGAAACAACAACTCTGACATTCAGCCACCAGTGAGAGAAGCTGTGGCCACCAACTTCTGTGGCCACCAGCTCCCTTAAGAACCACAGGGCACCTCAGCCTCCTGGACTGCACCAGATTTGTCAGTTCTTGCTGGGAGTCATTACCCTGCTCTTCCAACAAGCCACTGTCCAACTGTGACCTTGTAGCGCTGTCTTGGGGATCTTACATTACTTACCTTGCAGTTTATTCCACTTTCATGCAGATCAGCATTGACCCCCTGGACATTTTTCTTCTGGTGTTTTTTAGAGACAACAAACAAGTCAGTTTACTCTCATTGGTTTCTTTAAGCCTGACCTTTCTTGCCTGCAGCCTTTTTATTGCCTTCAGGAGTTTTTCACAGGTGCATGAGCCATAATTGCTTGTACTTCATTGAACAAGCATGGAAAAGCATTGTCTAGAGTGCTTCCACTAGTTCCCTGTAAAACACTGATAAGTTGCCCACTTCTAAAGTAGCAAGATACACTGCTTTGCTTCTGCTGGGAATCGAACCTGGGTCTCCTGCGCGGAAACAACATCTCTGACATTCAGCCACCAGTGAGTGAAGCTGCGCTGTGCTCATGGCTCTGGGGACAGCTGCCGCTTATGAAGAACGACTAACATGGCCTTAAAAACACGACCTCTGCTGCATTGGCCGGGAATCGGACCCGGGTCTCCCGCGTGGCAGGCGAGAATTCTACCACTGAACCACCAATGCTCTATTTCTGCAAGAATTCTACGAATTTATGTGGAAAATGCATCTCTTCAACTGGGTAATATCGACCAATGCTAAAGCTGAACAACTGACAGACAAACTGATCAAGTTCCATGGGTATTTGATGAACTGATATGAGCAAAAGTGTCTCTGAGCAATGGGGAGTGGGGGAGGTCAATATCAAAAGTGAGAGGCGTTAACTTCTGTGGCCACCAGCTCCCTTAAGAACCACAGGGCACCTCAGCCTCCTGGACTGCACCAGATTTGTCAGTTCTTGCTGGGAGTCATTACCCTGCTCTTCCAACAAGCCACTGTCCAACTGTGACCTTGTACCGCTGTCTTGGGGATCTTACATTACTTACCTTGCAGTTTATTCCACTTTCATGCAGGTCAGCATTGACCCTGGACATTTTTCTTCTGGTGTTTTTTAGAGACAACAAACAGGTCAGTTTACTCTCATTGGTTTCTTTAAGCATGACCTTTCTTGCCTGCAGCCTTTTTATTGCCTTCAGGAGTTTTTCACAGGTGCATGAGCCATAATTGCTTGTACTTCGTTGAACAAGCATGGAAAAGCATTGTCTAGAGTGCTTCCACTAGTTCCCTGTAAAACACTGATAAGTTGCCCACTTCTAAAGTAGCAAGATACACTGCTTTGCTTCTGCTGGGAATCGAACCTGGGTCTCCTGCGCGGGAAACAACAACTATGACATTCAGCCACCAGTGAGTGAAGCTGCGCTGTACTCGTGGCTCTGGGGACAGATGCCGCTTATGAAGAACGACTAACATGGCCTTAAAAACACGACCTCTGCTGCATTGGCCGGGAATCGGACCCTGGTCTCCCGCGTGGCAGGCGAGAATTCTACCACTGAACCACCAATGCTCTATTTCTGCATGAATTCTACGAATTTATGTGGAAAATGCATCTCTTCAACTGGGTAATATCGACCAATGCTAAAGCTGAACAACTGACAGACAAACTGATCAAGTTCCATGGGTATTTGATGAACTGATATGAGCAAAAGTGTCTCTGAGCAAAGGGGAGTGGGGGAGGTCAATATCAAAAGTGAGAGGCGTTAACTTCTGTGGCCACCAGCTCCCTTAAGAACCACAGGGCACCTCAGCCTCCTGGACTGCACCAGATTTGTCAGTTCTTGCTGGGAGTCATTACCCTGCTCTTCCAACAAGCCACTGTCCAACTGTGACCTTGTACCGCTGTCTTGGGGATCTTACATTACTTACCTTGCAGTTTATTCCACTTTCATGCAGGTCAGCATTGACCCTGGACATTTTTCTTCTGGTGTTTTTTAGAGACAACAAACAGGTCAGTTTACTCTCATTGGTTTCTTTAAGCATGACCTTTCTTGCCTGCAGCCTTTTTATTGCCTTCAGGAGTTTTTCACAGGTGCATGAGCCATAATTGCTTGTACTTCGTTGAACAAGCATGGAAAAGCATTGTCTAGAGTGCTTCCACTAGTTCCCTGTAAAACACTGATAAGTTGCCCACTTCTAAAGTAGCAAGATACACTGCTTTGCTTCTGCTGGGAATCGAACCTGGGTCTCCTGCGCGGGAAACAACAACTATGACATTCAGCCACCAGTGAGTGAAGCTGCGCTGTACTCGTGGCTCTGGGGACAGATGCCGCTTATGAAGAACGACTAACATGGCCTTAAAAACACGACCTCTGCTGCATTGGCCGGGAATCGGACCCGGGTCTCTCGCGTGGCAGGCGAGAATTCTACCACTGAACCACCAATGCTCTATTTCTGCATGAATTCTACGAATTTATGTGGAAAATGCATCTCTTCAACTGGGTAATATCGACCAATGCTAAAGCTGAACAACTGACAGACAAACTGATCAAGTTCCATGGGTATTTGATGAACTGATATGAGCAAAAGTGTCTCTGAGCAAAGGGGAGTGGGGGAGGTCAATATCAAAAGTGAGAGGCGTTAACTTCTGTGGCCACCAGCTCCCTTAAGAACCACAGGGCACCTCAGCCTCCTGGACTGCACCAGATTTGTCAGTTCTTGCTGGGAGTCATTACCCTGCTCTTCCAACAAGCCACTGTCCAACTGTGACCTTGTAGCGCTGTCTTGGGGATCTTACATTACTTACCTTGCAGTTTATTCCACTTTCATGCAGATCAGCATTGACCCCCTGGACATTTTTCTTCTGGTGTTTTTTAGAGACAACAAACAGGTCAGTTTACTCTCATTGGTTTCTTTAAGCCTGACCTTTCTTGACTGCAGCCTTTTTATTGCCTTCAGGAGTTTTTCACAGGTGCATGAGCCATAATTGCTTGTACTTCGTTGAACAAGCATGGAAAAGCATTGTCTAGAGTGCTTCCACTAGTTCCCTGTAAAACACTGATAAGTTGCCCACTTCTAAAGTAGCAAGATACACTGCTTTGCTTCTGCTGGAAATCGAACCTGGGTCTCCTGCGCGGGAAACAACATCTCTGACATTCAGCCACCAGTGAGTGAAGCTGCGCTGTGCTCATGGCTCTGGGGACAGCTGCCGCTTATGAAGAACGACTAACATGGCCTTAAAAACACGACCTCTGCTGCATTGGCCGGGAATCGGACCCGGGTCTCCCGCGTGGCAGGCGAGAATTCTACCACTGAACCACCAATGCTATATTTCTGCAAGAATTCTACGAATTTATGTGGAAAATGCATCTCTTCAACTGGGTAATATCGACCAATGCTAAAGCTGAACAACTGACAGACAAACTGATCAAGTTCCATGGGTATTTGATGAACTGATATGAGCAAAAGTGTCTCTGAGCAAAGGGGAGTGGGGGAGGTCAATATCAAAAGTGAGAGGCGTTAACTTCTGTGGCCACCAGCTCCCTTAAGAACCACAGGGCACCTCAGCCTCCTGGACTGCACCAGATTTGTCAGTTCTTGCTGGGAGTCATTACCCTGCTCTTCCAACAAGCCACTGTCCAACTGTGACCTTGTAGCGCTGTCTTGGGGATCTTACATTACTTACCTTGCAGTTTATTCCACTTTCATGCAGGTCAGCATTGACCCCCTGGACATTTTTCTTCTGGTGTTTTTTAGAGACAACAAACAGGTCAGTTTACT
Source organism: Carassius gibelio (assembly GCF_023724105.1). Lineage (NCBI taxonomy): Eukaryota > Metazoa > Chordata > Actinopteri > Cypriniformes > Cyprinidae > Carassius > Carassius gibelio. The sequence continues at coordinate 5,640,430 of NC_068414.1, read as the reverse complement.
CTCATTGGTTTCTTTAAGCCTGACCTTTCTTGCCTGCAGCCTTTTTATTGCCTTCAGGAGTTTTTCACAGGTGCATGAGCCATAATTGCTTGTACTTCGTTGAACAAGCATGAAAAAGCATTGTCTAGAGTGCTTCCACTAGTTCCCTGTAAAACACTGATAAGTTGCCCACTTCTAAAGTAGCAAGATACACTGCTTTGCTTCTGCTGGGAATCGAACCTGGGTCTCCTGCGCGGGAAACAACAACTCTGACATTCAGCCACCAGTGAGAGAAGCTGCGCTGTGCTCGTGGCTCTGGGGACAGCTGCCGCTTATGAGGAACGACTAACATGGCCTTAAAAACACGACCTCTGCTGCATTGGCCGGGAATCGGACCCGGGTCTCCCGCGTGGCAGGCGAGAATTCTACCACTGAACCACCAATGCTCTATTTCTGCAAGAATTCTACGAATTTATGTGGAAAATGCATCTCTTCAACTGGGTAATATCGACCAATGCTAAAGCTGAACAACTGACAGACAAACTGATCAAGTTCCATGGGTATTTGATGAACTGATATAAGCAAAAGTGTCTCTGAGCAAAGGGGAGTGGGGGAGGTCAATATCAAAAGTGAGAGGCGTTAACTTCTGTGGCCACCAGCTCCCTTAAGAACCACAGGGCACCTCAGCCTCCTGGACTGCACCAGATTTGTCAGTTCTTGCTGGGAGTCATTACCCTGCTCTTCCAACAAGCCACTGTCCAACTGTGACCTTGTACCGCTGTCTTGGGGATCTTACATTACTTACCTTGCAGTTTATTCCACTTTCATGCAGGTCAGCATAGACCCTGGACATTTTTCTTCTGGTGTTTTTTAGAGACAACAAACAGGTCAGTTTACTCTCATTGGTTTCTTTAAGCATGACCTTTCTTGCCTGCAGCCTTTTTATTGCCTTCAGGAGTTTTTCACAGGTGCATGAGCCATAATTGCTTGTACTTCGTTGAACAAGCATGGAAAAGCATTGTCTAGAGTGCTTCCACTAGTTCCCTGTAAAACACTGATAAGTTGCCCACTTCTAAAGTAGCAAGATACACTGCTTTGCTTCTGCTGGGGATCGAACCTGGGTCTCCTGCACGGGAAACAACAACTCTGACATTCAGCCACCAGTGAGTGAAGCTGCGCTGTACTCGTGGCTCTGGGGACAGATGCCGCTTATGAAGAACGACTAACATGGCCTTAAAAACACGACCTCTGCTGCATTGGCCGGGAATCGGACCCGGGTCTCCCGCGTGGCAGGCGAGAATTCTACCACTGAACCACCAATGCTCTATTTCTGCATGAATTCTACGAATTTATGTGGAAAATGCATCTCTTCAACTGGGTAATATCGACCAATGCTAAAGCTGAACAACTGACAGACAAACTGATCAAGTTCCATGGGTATTTGATGAACTGATATGAGCAAAAGTGTCTCTGAGCAAAGGGGAGTGGGGGAGGTCAATATCAAAAGTGAGAGGCGTTAACTTCTGTGGCCACCAGCTCCCTTAAGAACCACAGGGCACCTCAGCCTCCTGGACTGCACCAGATTTGTCAGTTCTTGCTGGGAGTCATTACCCTGCTCTTCCAACAAGCCACTGTCCAACTGTGACCTTGTAGCGCTGTCTTGGGGATCTTACATTACTTACCTTGCAGTTTATTCCACTTTCATGCAGATCAGCATTGACCCCCTGGACATTTTTCTTCTGGTGTTTTTTAGAGACAACAAACAGGTCAGTTTACTCTCATTGGTTTCTTTAAGCATGACCTTTCTTGCCTGCAGCCTTTTTATTGCCTTCAGGAGTTTTTCACAGGTGCATGAGCCATAATTGCTTGTACTTCGTTGAACAAGCATGGAAAAGCATTGTCTAGAGTGCTTCCACTAGTTCCCTGTAAAACACTGATAAGTTGCCCACTTCTAAAGTAGCAAGATACACTGCTTTGCTTCTGCTGGGAATCGAACCTGGGTCTCCTGCGCGGGAAACAACAACTCTGACATTCAGCCACCAGTGAGTGAAGCTGCGCTGTACTCGTGGCTCTGGGGACAGATGCCGCTTATGAAGAACGACTAACATGGCCTTAAAAACACGACCTCTGCTGCATTGGCCGGGAATCGGACCCGGGTCTCCCGCGTGGCAGGCGAGAATTCTACCACTGAACCACCAATGCTCTATTTCTGCATGAATTCTACGAATTTATGTGGAAAATGCATCTCTTCAACTGGGTAATATCGACCAATGCTAAAGCTGAACAACTGACAGACAAACTGATCAAGTTCCATGGGTATTTGATGAACTGATATGAGCAAAAGTGTCTCTGAGCAAAGGGGAGTGGGGGAGGTCAATATCAAAAGTGAGAGGCGTTAACTTCTGTGGCCACCAGCTCCCTTAAGAACCACAGGGCACCTCAGCCTCCTGGACTGCACCAGATTTGTCAGTTCTTGCTGGGAGTCATTACCCTGCTCTTCCAACAAGCCACTGTCCAACTGTGACCTTGTAGCGCTGTCTTGGGGATCTTACATTACTTACCTTGCAGTTTATTCCACTTTCATGCAGATCAGCATTGACCCCCTGGACATTTTTCTTCTGGTGTTTTTTAGAGACAACAAACAGGTCAGTTTACTCTCATTGGTTTCTTTAAGCATGACCTTTCTTGCCTGCAGCCTTTTTATTGCCTTCAGGAGTTTTTCACAGGTGCATGAGCCATAATTGCTTGTACTTCGTTGAACAAGCATGGAAAATCATTGTCTAGAGTGCTTCCACTAGTTCCCTGTAAAACACTGATAAGTTGCCCACTTCTAAAGTAGCAAGATACACTGCTTTGCTTCTGCTGGGAATCGAACCTGGGTCTCCTGCGCGGGAAACAACAACTCTGACATTCAGCCACCAGTGAGAGAAGCTGTGGCCACCAACTTCTGTGGCCACCAGCTCCCTTAAGAACCACAGGGCACCTCAGCCTCCTGGACTGCACCAGATTTGTCAGTTCTTGCTGGGAGTCATTACCCTGCTCTTCCAACAAGCCACTGTCCAACTGTGACCTTGTAGCGCTGTCTTGGGGATCTTACATTACTTACCTTGCAGTTTATTCCACTTTCATGCAGATCAGCATTGACCCCCTGGACATTTTTCTTCTGGTGTTTTTTAGAGACAACAAACAGGTCAGTTTACTCTCATTGGTTTCTTTAAGCATGACCTTTCTTGCCTGCAGCCTTTTTATTGCCTTCAGGAGTTTTTCACAGGTGCATGAGCCATAATTGCTTGTACTTCGTTGAACAAGCATGGAAAAGCATTGTCTAGAGTGCTTCCACTAGTTCCCTGTAAAACACTGATAAGTTGCCCACTTCTAAAGTAGCAAGATACACTGCTTTGCTTCTGCTGGGATCGAACCTGGGTCTCCTGCGCGGGAAACAACAACTCTGACATTCAGCCACCAGTGAGAGAAGCTGCGCTGTGCTCGTGGCTCTGGGGACAGCTGCCGCTTATGAGGAACGACTAACATGGCCTTAAAAACACGACCTCTGCTGCATTGGCCGGGAATCGGACCCGGGTCTCCCGCGTGGCAGGCGAGAATTCTACCACTGAACCACCAATGCTCTATTTCTGCAAGAATTCTACGAATTTATGTGGAAAATGCATCTCTTCAACTGGGTAATATCGACCAATGCTAAAGCTGAACAACTGACAGACAAACTGATCAAGTTCCATGGGTATTTGATGAACTGATATGAGCAAAAGTGTCTCTGAGCAAAGGGGAGTGGGGGAGGTCAATATCAAAAGTGAGAGGCGTTAACTTCTGTGGCCACCAGCTCCCTTAAGAACCACAGGGCACCTCAGCCTCCTGGACTGCACCAGATTTGTCAGTTCTTGCTGGGAGTCATTACCCTGCTCTTCCAACAAGCCACTGTCCAACTGTGACCTTGTACCGCTGTCTTGGGGATCTTACATTACTTACCTTGCAGTTTATTCCACTTTCATGCAGGTCAGCATTGACCCTGGACATTTTTCTTCTGGTGTTTTTTAGAGACAACAAACAGGTCAGTTTACTCTCATTGGTTTCTTTAAGCATGACCTTTCTTGCCTGCAGCCTTTTTATTGCCTTCAGGAGTTTTTCACAGGTGCATGAGCCATAATTGCTTGTACTTCGTTGAACAAGCATGGAAAAGCATTGTCTAGAGTGCTTCCACTAGTTCCCTGTAAAACACTGATAAGTTGCCCACTTCTAAAGTAGCAAGATACACTGCTTTGCTTCTGCTGGGAATCGAACCTGGGTCTCCTGCGCGGGAAACAACAACTATGACATTCAGCCACCAGTGAGTGAAGCTGCGCTGTACTCGTGGCTCTGGGGACAGATGCCGCTTATGAAGAACGACTAACATGGCCTTAAAAACACGACCTCTGCTGCATTGGCCGGGAATCGGACCCGGGTCTCCCGCGTGGCAGGCGAGAATTCTACCACTGAACCACCAATGCTCTATTTCTGCATGAATTCTACAAATTTATGTGGAAAATGCATCTCTTCAACTGGGTAATATCGACCAATGCTAAAGCTGAACAACTGACAGACAAACTGATCAAGTTCCATGGGTATTTGATGAACTGATATGAGCAAAAGTGTCTCTGAGCAAAGGGGAGTGGGGGAGGTCAATATCAAAAGTGAGAGGCGTTAACTTCTGTGGCCACCAGCTCCCTTAAGAACCACAGGGCACCTCAGCCTCCTGGACTGCACCAGATTTGTCAGTTCTTGCTGGGAGTCATTACCCTGCTCTTCCAACAAGCCACTGTCCAACTGTGACCTTGTACCGCTGTCTTGGGGATCTTACATTACTTACCTTGCAGTTTATTCCACTTTCATGCAGGTCAGCATTGACCCTGGACATTTTTCTTCTGGTGTTTTTTAGAGACAACAAACAGGTCAGTTTACTCTCATTGGTTTCTTTAAGCATGACCTTTCTTGCCTGCAGCCTTTTTATTGCCTTCAGGAGTTTTTCACAGGTGCATGAGCCATAATTGCTTGTACTTCGTTGAACAAGCATGGAAAAGCATTGTCTAGAGTGCTTCCACTAGTTCCCTGTAAAACACTGATAAGTTGCCCACTTCTAAAGTAGCAAGATACACTGCTTTGCTTCTGCTGGGAATCGAACCTGGGTCTCCTGCGCGGGAAACAACAACTATGACATTCAGCCACCAGTGAGTGAAGCTGCGCCGTACTCGTGGCTCTGGGGACAGATGCCGCTTATGAAGAACGACTAACATGGCCTTAAAAACACGACCTCTGCTGCATTGGCCGGGAATCGGACCCGGGTCTCTCGCGTGGCAGGCGAGAATTCTACCACTGAACCACCAATGCTCTATTTCTGCATGAATTCTACGAATTTATGTGGAAAATGCATCTCTTCAACTGGGTAATATCGACCAATGCTAAAGCTGAACAACTGACAGACAAACTGATCAAGTTCCATGGGTATTTGATGAACTGATATGAGCAAAAGTGTCTCTGAGCAAAGGGGAGTGGGGGAGGTCAATATCAAAAGTGAGAGGCGTTAACTTCTGTGGCCACCAGCTCCCTTAAGAACCACAGGGCACCTCAGCCTCCTGGACTGCACCAGATTTGTCAGTTCTTGCTGGGAGTCATTACCCTGCTCTTCCAACAAGCCACTGTCCAACTGTGACCTTGTAGCGCTGTCTTGGGGATCTTACATTACTTACCTTGCAGTTTATTCCACTTTCATGCAGATCAGCATTGACCCCCTGGACATTTTTCTTCTGGTGTTTTTTAGAGACAACAAACAGGTCAGTTTACTCTCATTGGTTTCTTTAAGCCTGACCTTTCTTGACTGCAGCCTTTTTATTGCCTTCAGGAGTTTTTCACAGGTGCATGAGCCATAATTGCTTGTACTTCGTTGAACAAGCATGGAAAAGCATTGTCTAGAGTGCTTCCACTAGTTCCCTGTAAAACACTGATAAGTTGCCCACTTCTAAAGTAGCAAGATACACTGCTTTGCTTCTGCTGGAAATCGAACCTGGGTCTCCTGCGCGGGAAACAACATCTCTGACATTCAGCCACCAGTGAGTGAAGCTGCGCTGTGCTCATGGCTCTGGGGACAGCTGCCGCTTATGAAGAACGACTAACATGGCCTTAAAAACACGACCTCTGCTGCATTGGCCGGGAATCGGACCCGGGTCTCCCGCGTGGCAGGCGAGAATTCTACCACTGAACCACCAATGCTCTATTTCTGCAAGAATTCTACGAATTTATGTGGAAAATGCATCTCTTCAACTGGGTAATATCGACCAATGCTAAAGCTGAACAACTGACAGACAAACTGATCAAGTTCCATGGGTATTTGATGAACTGATATGAGCAAAAGTGTCTCTGAGCAAAGGGGAGTGGGGGAGGTCAATATCAAAAGTGAGAGGCGTTAACTTCTGTGGCCACCAGCTCCCTTAAGAACCACAGGGCACCTCAGCCTCCTGGACTGCACCAGATTTGTCAGTTCTTGCTGGGAGTCATTACCCTGCTCTTCCAACAAGCCACTGTCCAACTGTGACCTTGTAGCGCTGTCTTGGGGATCTTACATTACTTACCTTGCAGTTTATTCCACTTTCATGCAGGTCAGCATTGACCCCCTGGACATTTTTCTTCTGGTGTTTTTTAGAGACAACAAACAGGTCAGTTTACTCTCATTGGTTTCTTTAAGCCTGACCTTTCTTGCCTGCAGCCTTTTTATTGCCTTCAGGAGTTTTTCACAGGTGCATGAGCCATAATTGCTTGTACTTCGTTGAACAAGCATGGAAAAGCATTGTCTAGAGTGCTTCCACTAGTTCCCTGTAAAACACTGATAAGTTGCCCACTTCTAAAGTAGCAAGATACACTGCTTTGCTTCTGCTGGGAATCGAACCTGGGTCTCCTGCGCGGGAAACAACAACTCTGACATTCAGCCACCAGTGAGAGAAGCTGCGCTGTGCTCGTGGCTCTGGGGACAGCTGCCGCTTATGAGGAACGACTAACATGGCCTTAAAAACACGACCTCTGCTGCATTGGCCGGGAATCGGACCCGGGTCTCCCACGTGGCAGGCGAGAATTCTACCACTGAACCACCAATGCTCTATTTCTGCAAGAATTCTACGAATTTATGTGGAAAATGCATCTCTTCAACTGGGTAATATCGACCAATGCTAAAGCTGAACAACTGACAGACAAACTGATCAAGTTCCATGGGTATTTGATGAACTGATATAAGCAAAAGTGTCTCTGAGCAAAGGGGAGTGGGGGAGGTCAATATCAAAAGTGAGAGGCGTTAACTTCTGTGGCCACCAGCTCCCTTAAGAACCACAGGGCACCTCAGCCTCCTGGACTGCACCAGATTTGTCAGTTCTTGCTGGGAGTCATTACCCTGCTCTTCCAACAAGCCACTGTCCAACTGTGACCTTGTACCGCTGTCTTGGGGATCTTACATTACTTACCTTGCAGTTTATTCCACTTTCATGCAGGTCAGCATAGACCCTGGACATTTTTCTTCTGGTGTTTTTTAGAGACAACAAACAGGTCAGTTTACTCTCATTGGTTTCTTTAAGCATGACCTTTCTTGCCTGCAGCCTTTTTATTGCCTTCAGGAGTTTTTCACAGGTGCATGAGCCATAATTGCTTGTACTTCGTTGAACAAGCATGGAAAAGCATTGTCTAGAGTGCTTCCACTAGTTCCCTGTAAAACACTGATAAGTTGCCCACTTCTAAAGTAGCAAGATACACTGCTTTGCTTCTGCTGGGGATCGAACCTGGGTCTCCTGCGCGGGAAACAACAACTCTGACATTCAGCCACCAGTGAGTGAAGCTGCGCTGTACTCGTGGCTCTGGGGACAGATGCCGCTTATGAAGAACGACTAACATGGCCTTAAAAACACGACCTCTGCTGCATTGGCCGGGAATCGGACCCGGGTCTCCCGCGTGGCAGGCGAGAATTCTACCACTGAACCACCAATGCTCTATTTCTGCATGAATTCTACGAATTTATGTGGAAAATGCATCTCTTCAACTGGGTAATATCGACCAATGCTAAAGCTGAACAACTGACAGACAAACTGATCAAGTTCCATGGGTATTTGATGAACTGATATGAGCAAAAGTGTCTCTGAGCAAAGGGGAGTGGGGGAGGTCAATATCAAAAGTGAGAGGCGTTAACTTCTGTGGCCACCAGCTCCCTTAAGAACCACAGGGCACCTCAGCCTCCTGGACTGCACCAGATTTGTCAGTTCTTGCTGGGAGTCATTACCCTGCTCTTCCAACAAGCCACTGTCCAACTGTGACCTTGTAGCGCTGTCTTGGGGATCTTACATTACTTACCTTGCAGTTTATTCCACTTTCATGCAGATCAGCATTGACCCCCTGGACATTTTTCTTCTGGTGTTTTTTAGAGACAACAAACAGGTCAGTTTACTCTCATTGGTTTCTTTAAGCATGACCTTTCTTGCCTGCAGCCTTTTTATTGCCTTCAGGAGTTTTTCACAGGTGCATGAGCCATAATTGCTTGTACTTCGTTGAACAAGCATGGAAAAGCATTGTCTAGAGTGCTTCCACTAGTTCCCTGTAAAACACTGATAAGTTGCCCACTTCTAAAGTAGCAAGATACACTGCTTTGCTTCTGCTGGGAATCGAACCTGGGTCTCCTGCGCGGGAAACAACAACTATGACATTCAGCCACCAGTGAGTGAAGCTGCGCTGTACTCGTGGCTCTGGGGACAGATGCCGCTTATGAAGAACGACTAACATGGCCTTAAAAACACGACCTCTGCTGCATTGGCCGGGAATCGGACCCGGGTCTCCCGCGTGGCAGGCGAGAATTCTACCACTGAACCACCAATGCTCTATTTCTGCATGAATTCTACAAATTTATGTGGAAAATGCATCTCTTCAACTGGGTAATATCGACCAATGCTAAAGCTGAACAACTGACAGACAAACTGATCAAGTTCCATGGGTATTTGATGAACTGATATGAGCAAAAGTGTCTCTGAGCAAAGGGGAGTGGGGGAGGTCAATATCAAAAGTGAGAGGCGTTAACTTCTGTGGCCACCAGCTCCCTTAAGAACCACAGGGCACCTCAGCCTCCTGGACTGCACCAGATTTGTCAGTTCTTGCTGGGAGTTATTACCCTGCTCTTCCAACAAGCCACTGTCCAACTGTGACCTTGTACCGCTGTCTTGGGGATCTTACATTACTTACCTTGCAGTTTATTCCACTTTCATGCAGGTCAGCATTGACCCTGGACATTTTTCTTCTGGTGTTTTTTAGAGACAACAAACAGGTCAGTTTACTCTCATTGGTTTCTTTAAGCATGACCTTTCTTGCCTGCAGCCTTTTTATTGCCTTCAGGAGTTTTTCACAGGTGCATGAGCCATAATTGCTTGTACTTCGTTGAACAAGCATGGAAAAGCATTGTCTAGAGTGCTTCCACTAGTTCCCTGTAAAACACTGATAAGTTGCCCACTTCTAAAGTAGCAAGATACACTGCTTTGCTTCTGCTGGGAATCGAACCTGGGTCTCCTGCGCGGGAAACAACAACTATGACATTCAGCCACCAGTGAGTGAAGCTGCGCTGTACTCGTGGCTCTGGGGACAGATGCCGCTTATGAAGAACGACTAACATGGCCTTAAAAACACGACCTCTGCTGCATTGGCCGGGAATCGGACCCGGGTCTCTCGCGTGGCAGGCGAGAATTCTACCACTGAACCACCAATGCTCTATTTCTGCATGAATTCTACGAATTTATGTGGAAAATGCATCTCTTCAACTGGGTAATATCGACCAATGCTAAAGCTGAACAACTGACAGACAAACTGATCAAGTTCCATGGGTATTTGATGAACTGATATGAGCAAAAGTGTCTCTGAGCAAAGGGGAGTGGGGGAGGTCAATATCAAAAGTGAGAGGCGTTAACTTCTGTGGCCACCAGCTCCCTTAAGAACCACAGGGCACCTCAGCCTCCTGGACTGCACCAGATTTGTCAGTTCTTGCTGGGAGTCATTACCCTGCTCTTCCAACAAGCCACTGTCCAACTGTGACCTTGTAGCGCTGTCTTGGGGATCTTACATTACTTACCTTGCAGTTTATTCCACTTTCATGCAGGTCAGCATTGACCCCCTGGACATTTTTCTTCTGGTGTTTTTTAGAGACAACAAACAGGTCAGTTTACTCTCATTGGTTTCTTTAAGCCTGACCTTTCTTGCCTGCAGCCTTTTTATTGCCTTCAGGAGTTTTTCACAGGTGCATGAGCCATAATTGCTTGTACTTCGTTGAACAAGCATGGAAAAGCATTGTCTAGAGTGCTTCCACTAGTTCCCTGTAAAACACTGATAAGTTGCCCACTTCTAAAGTAGCAAGATACACTGCTTTGCTTCTGCTGGGAATCGAACCTGGGTCTCCTGCGCGGGAAACAACAACTCTGACATTCAGCCACCAGTGAGAGAAGCTGCGCTGTGCTCGTGGCTCTGGGGACAGCTGCCGCTTATGAGGAACGACTAACATGGCCTTAAAAACACGACCTCTGCTGCATTGGCCGGGAATCGGACCCGGGTCTCCCGCGTGGCAGGCGAGAATTCTACCACTGAACCACCAATGCTCTATTTCTGCAAGAATTCTACGAATTTATGTGTAAAATGCATCTCTTCAACTGGGTAATATCGACCAATGCTAAAGCTGAACAACTGACAGACAAACTGATCAAGTTCCATGGGTATTTGATGAACTGATATGAGCAAAAGTGTCTCTGAGCAAAGGGGAGTGGGGGAGGTCAATATCAAAAGTGAGAGGCGTTAACTTCTGTGGCCACCAGCTCCCTTAAGAACCACAGGGCACCTCAGCCTCCTGGACTGCACCAGATTTGTCAGTTCTTGCTGGGAGTCATTACCCTGCTCTTCCAACAAGCCACTGTCCAACTGTGACCTTGTACCGCTGTCTTGGGGATCTTACATTACTTACCTTGCAGTTTATTCCACTTTCATGCAGGTCAGCATAGACCCTGGACATTTTTCTTCTGGTGTTTTTTAGAGACAACAAACAGGTCAGTTTACTCTCATTGGTTTCTTTAAGCATGACCTTTCTTGCCTGCAGCCTTTTTATTGCCTTCAGGAGTTTTTCACAGGTGCATGAGCCATAATTGCTTGTACTTCGTTGAACAAGCATGGAAAAGCATTGTCTAGAGTGCTTCCACTAGTTCCCTGTAAAACACTGATAAGTTGCCCACTTCTAAAGTAGCAAGATACACTGCTTTGCTTCTGCTGGGGATCGAACCTGGGTCTCCTGCGCGGGAAACAACAACTCTGACATTCAGCCACCAGTGAGTGAAGCTGCGCTGTACTCGTGGCTCTGGGGACAGATGCCGCTTATGAAGAACGACTAACATGGCCTTAAAAACACGACCTCTGCTGCATTGGCCGGGAATCGGACCCGGGTCTCCCGCGTGGCAGGCGAGAATTCTACCACTGAACCACCAATGCTCTATTTCTGCATGAATTCTACGAATTTATGTGGAAAATGCATCTCTTCAACTGGGTAATATCGACCAATGCTAAAGCTGAACAACTGACAGACAAACTGATCAAGTTCCATGGGTATTTGATGAACTGATATGAGCAAAAGTGTCTCTGAGCAAAGGGGAGTGGGGGAGGTCAATATCAAAAGTGAGAGGCGTTAACTTCTGTGGCCACCAGCTCCCTTAAGAACCACAGGGCACCTCAGCCTCCTGGACTGCACCAGATTTGTCAGTTCTTGCTGGGAGTCATTACCCTGCTCTTCCAACAAGCCACTGTCCAACTGTGACCTTGTAGCGCTGTCTTGGGGATCTTACATTACTTACCTTGCAGTTTATTCCACTTTCATGCAGATCAGCATTGACCCCCTGGACATTTTTCTTCTGGTGTTTTTTAGAGACAACAAACAGGTCAGTTTACTCTCATTGGTTTCTTTAAGCATGACCTTTCTTGCCTGCAGCCTTTTTATTGCCTTCAGGAGTTTTTCACAGGTGCATGAGCCATAATTGCTTGTACTTCGTTGAACAAGCATGGAAAAGCATTGTCTAGAGTGCTTCCACTAGTTCCCTGTAAAACACTGATAAGTTGCCCACTTCTAAAGTAGCAAGATACACTGCTTTGCTTCTGCTGGGAATCGAACCTGGGTCTCCTGCGCGGGAAACAACAACTCTGACATTCAGCCACCAGTGAGAGAAGCTGTGGCCACCAACTTCTGTGGCCACCAGCTCACTTAAGAACCACAGGGCACCTCAGCCTCCTGGACTGCACCAGATTTGTCAGTTCTTGCTGGGAGTCATTACCCTGCTCTTCCAACAAGCCACTGTCCAACTGTGACCTTGTAGCGCTGTCTTGGGGATCTTACATTACTTACCTTGCAGTTTATTCCACTTTCATGCAGATCAGCATTGACCCCCTGGACATTTTTCTTCTGGTGTTTTTTAGAGACAACAAACAGGTCAGTTTACTCTCATTGGTTTCTTTAAGCATGACCTTTCTTGCCTGCAGCCTTTTTATTGCCTTCAGGAGTTTTTCACAGGTGCATGAGCCATAATTGCTTGTACTTCGTTGAACAAGCATGGAAAAGCATTGTCTAGAGTGCTTCCACTAGTTCCCTGTAAAACACTGATAAGTTGCCCACTTCTAAAGTAGCAAGATACACTGCTTTGCTTCTGCTGGGATCGAACCTGGGTCTCCTGCGCGGGAAACAACAACTCTGACATTCAGCCACCAGTGAGAGAAGCTGCGCTGTGCTCGTGGCTCTGGGGACAGCTGCCGCTTATGAGGAACGACTAACATGGCCTTAAAAACACGACCTCTGCTGCATTGGCCGGGAATCGGACCCGGGTCTCCCGCGTGGCAGGCGAGAATTCTACCACTGAACCACCAATGCTCTATTTCTGCAAGAATTCTACGAATTTATGTGGAAAATGCATCTCTTCAACTGGGTAATATCGACCAATGCTAAAGCTGAACAACTGACAGACAAACTGATCAAGTTCCATGGGTATTTGATGAACTGATATGAGCAAAAGTGTCTCTGAGCAAAGGGGAGTGGGGGAGGTCAATATCAAAAGTGAGAGGCATTAACTTCTGTGGCCACCAGCTGCCTTAAGAACCACAGGGCACCTCAGCCTCCTGGACTGCACCAGATTTGTCAGTTCTTGCTGGGAGTCATTACCCTGCTCTTCCAACAAGCCACTGTCCAACTGTGACCTTGTACCGCTGTCTTGGGGATCTTACATTACTTACCTTGCAGTTTATTCCACTTTCATGCAGGTCAGCATTGACCCTGGACATTTTTCTTCTGGTGTTTTTTAGAGACAACAAACAGGTCAGTTTACTCTCATTGGTTTCTTTAAGCATGACCTTTCTTGCCTGCAGCCTTTTTATTGCCTTCAGGAGTTTTTCACAGGTGCATGAGCCATAATTGCTTGTACTTCGTTGAACAAGCATGGAAAAGCATTGTCTAGAGTGCTTCCACTAGTTCCCTGTAAAACACTGATAAGTTGCCCACTTCTAAAGTAGCAAGATACACTGCTTTGCTTCTGCTGGGAATCGAACCTGGGTCTCCTGCGCGGGAAACAACAACTATGACATTCAGCCACCAGTAAGTGAAGCTGCGCTGTACTCGTGGCTCTGGGGACAGATGCCGCTTATGAAGAACGACTAACATGGCCTTAAAAACACGACCTCTGCTGCATTGGCCGGGAATCGGACCCGGGTCTCCCGCGTGGCAGGCGAGAATTCTACCACTGAACCACCAATGCTCTATTTCTGCATGAATTCTACAAATTTATGTGGAAAATGCATCTCTTCAACTGGGTAATATCGACCAATGCTAAAGCTGAACAACTGACAGACAAACTGATCAAGTTCCATGGGTATTTGATGAACTGATATGAGCAAAAGTGTCTCTGAGCAAAGGGGAGTGGGGGAGGTCAATATCAAAAGTGAGAGGCGTTAACTTCTGTGGCCACCAGCTCCCTTAAGAACCACAGGGCACCTCAGCCTCCTGGACTGCACCAGATTTGTCAGTTCTTGCTGGGAGTCATTACCCTGCTCTTCCAACAAGCCACTGTCCAACTGTGACCTTGTACCGCTGTCTTGGGGATCTTACATTACTTACCTTGCAGTTTATTCCACTTTCATGCAGGTCAGCATTGACCCTGGACATTTTTCTTCTGGTGTTTTTTAGAGACAACAAACAGGTCAGTTTACTCTCATTGGTTTCTTTAAGCATGACCTTTCTTGCCTGCAGCCTTTTTATTGCCTTCAGGAGTTTTTCACAGGTGCATGAGCCATAATTGCTTGTACTTCGTTGAACAAGCATGGAAAAGCATTGTCTAGAGTGCTTCCACTAGTTCCCTGTAAAACACTGATAAGTTGCCCACTTCTAAAGTAGCAAGATACACTGCTTTGCTTCTGCTGGGAATCGAACCTGGGTCTCCTGCGCGGGAAACAACAACTATGACATTCAGCCACCAGTGAGTGAAGCTGCGCTGTACTCGTGGCTCTGGGGACAGATGCCGCTTATGAAGAACGACTAACATGGCCTTAAAAACACGACCTCTGCTGCATTGGCCGGGAATCGGACCCGGGTCTCTCGCGTGGCAGGCGAGAATTCTACCACTGAACCACCAATGCTCTATTTCTGCATGAATTCTACGAATTTATGTGGAAAATGCATCTCTTCAACTGGGTAATATCGACCAATGCTAAAGCTGAACAACTGACAGACAAACTGATCAAGTTCCATGGGTATTTGATGAACTGATATGAGCAAAAGTGTCTCTGAGCAAAGGGGAGTGGGGGAGGTCAATATCAAAAGTGAGAGGCGTTAACTTCTGTGGCCACCAGCTCCCTTAAGAACCACAGGGCACCTCAGCCTCCTGGACTGCACCAGATTTGTCAGTTCTTGCTGGGAGTCATTACCCTGCTCTTCCAACAAGCCACTGTCCAACTGTGACCTTGTAGTGCTGTCTTGGGGATCTTACATTACTTACCTTGCAGTTTATTCCACTTTCATGCAGATCAGCATTGACCCCCTGGACATTTTTCTTCTGGTGTTTTTTAGAGACAACAAACAGGTCAGTTTACTCTCATTGGTTTCTTTAAGCCTGACCTTTCTTGACTGCAGCCTTTTTATTGCCTTCAGGAGTTTTTCACAGGTGCATGAGCCATAATTGCTTGTACTTCGTTGAACAAGCATGGAAAAGCATTGTCTAGAGTGCTTCCACTAGTTCCCTGTAAAACACTGATAAGTTGCCCACTTCCAAAGTAGCAAGATACACTGCTTTGCTTCTGCTGGAAATCGAACCTGGGTCTCCTGCGCGGGAAACAACATCTCTGACATTCAGCCACCAGTGAGTGAAGCTGCGCTGTGCTCATGGCTCTGGGGACAGCTGCCGCTTATGAAGAACGACTAACATGGCCTTAAAAACACGACCTCTGCTGCATTGGCCGGGAATCGGACCCGGGTCTCCCGCGTGGCAGGCGAGAATTCTACCACTGAACCACCAATGCTCTATTTCTGCAAGAATTCTACGAATTTATGTGGAAAATGCATCTCTTCAACTGGGTAATATCGACCAATGCTAAAGCTGAACAACAGACAGACAAACTGATCAAGTTCCATGGGTATTTGATGAACTGATATGAGCAAAAGTGTCTCTGAGCAAAGGGGAGTGGGGGAGGTCAATATCAAAAGTGAGAGGCGTTAACTTCTGTGGCCACCAGCTCCCTTAAGAACCACAGGGCACCTCAGCCTCCTGGACTGCACCAGATTTGTCAGTTCTTGCTGGGAGTCATTACCCTGCTCTTCCAACAAGCCACTGTCCAACTGTGACCTTGTAGCGCTGTCTTGGGGATCTTACATTACTTACCTTGCAGTTTATTCCACTTTCATGCAGGTCAGCATTGACCCTGGACATTTTTCTTCTGGTGTTTTTTAGAGACAACAAACAGGTCAGTTTACTCTCATTGGTTTCTTTAAGCATGACCTTTCTTGCCTGCAGCCTTTTTATTGCCTTCAGGAGTTTTTCACAGGTGCATGAGCCATAATTGCTTGTACTTCGTTGAACAAGCATGGAAAAGCATTGTCTAGAGTGCTTCCACTAGTTCCCTGTAAAACACTGATAAGTTGCCCACTTCTAAAGTAGCAAGATACACTGCTTTGCTTCTGCTGGGAATCGAACCTGGGTCTCCTGCGCGGGAAACAACAACTCTGACATTCAGCCACCAGTGAGAGAAGCTGTGGCCACCAACTTCTGTGGCCACCAGCTCCCTTAAGAACCACAGGGCACCTCAGCCTCCTGGACTGCACCAGATTTGTCAGTTCTTGCTGGGAGTCATTACCCTGCTCTTCCAACAAGCCACTGTCCAACTGTGACCTTGTAGCGCTGTCTTGGGGATCTTACATTACTTACCTTGCAGTTTATTCCACTTTCATGCAGATCAGCATTGACCCCCTGGACATTTTTCTTCTGGTGTTTTTTAGAGACAACAAACAGGTCAGTTTACTCTCATTGGTTTCTTTAAGCATGACCTTTCTTGCCTGCAGCCTTTTTATTGCCTTCAGGAGTTTTTCACAGGTGCATGAGCCATAATTGCTTGTACTTCGTTGAACAAGCATGGAAAAGCATTGTCTAGAGTGCTTCCACTAGTTCCCTGTAAAACACTGATAAGTTGCCCACTTCTAAAGTAGCAAGATACACTGCTTTGCTTCTGCTGGGAATCGAACCTGGGTCTCCTGCGCGGGAAACAACAACTCTGACATTCAGCCACCAGTGAGAGAAGGTGCGCTGTGCTCGTGGCTCTGGGGACAGCTGCCGCTTATGAGGAACGACTAACATGGCCTTAAAAACACGACCTCTGCTGCATTGGCCGGGAATCGGACCCGGGTCTCCCGCGTGGCAGGCGAGAATTCTACCACTGAACCACCAATGCTCTATTTCTGCAAGAATTCTACGAATTTATGTGGAAAATGCATCTCTTCAACTGGGTAATATCGACCAATGCTAAAGCTGAACAACTGACAGACAAACTGATCAAGTTCCATGGGTATTTGATGAACTGATATGAGCAAAAGTGTCTCTGAGCAAAGGGGAGTGGGGGAGGTCAATATCAAAAGTGAGAGGCGTTAACTTCTGTGGCCACCAGCTCCCTTAAGAACCACAGGGCACCTCAGCCTCCTGGACTGCACCAGATTTGTCAGTTCTTGCTGGGAGTCATTACCCTGCTCTTCCAACAAGCCACTGTCCAACTGTGACCTTGTAGCGCTGTCTTGGGGATCTTACATTACTTACCTTGCAGTTTATTCCACTTTCATGCAGATCAGCATTGACCCTGGACATTTTTCTTCTGGTGTTTTTTAGAGACAACAAACAGGTCAGTTTACTCTCATTGGTTTCTTTAAGCATGACCTTTCTTGCCTGCAGCCTTTTTATTGCCTTCAGGAGTTTTTCACAGGTGCATGAGCCATAATTGCTTGTACTTCGTTGAACAAGCATGGAAAAGCATTGTCTAGAGTGCTTCCACTAGTTCCCTGTAAAACACTGATAAGTTGCCCACTTCTAAAGTAGCAAGATACACTGCTTTGCTTCTGCTGGGAATCGAACCTGGGTCTCCTGCGCGGGAAACAACAACTCTGACATTCAGCCACCAGTGAGAGAAGGTGCGCTGTGCTCGTGGCTCTGGGGACAGCTGCCGCTTATGAGGAACGACTAACATGGCCTTAAAAACACGACCTCTGCTGCATTGGCCGGGAATCGGACCCGGGTCTCCCGCGTGGCAGGCGAGAATTCTACCACTGAACCACCAGTGCTCTATTTCTGCAAGAATTCTACGAATTTATGTGGAAAATGCATCTCTTCAACTGGGTAATATCGACCAATGCTAAAGCTGAACAACTGACAGACAAACTGATCAAGTTCCATGGGTATTTGATGAACTGATATGAGCAAAAGTGTCTCTGAGCAAAGGGGAGTGGGGGAGGTCAATATCAAAAGTGAGAGGCGTTAACTTCTGTGGCCACCAGCTCCCTTAAGAACCACAGGGCACCTCAGCCTCCTGGACTGCACCAGATTTGTCAGTTCTTGCTGGGAGTCATTACCCTGCTCTTCCAACAAGCCACTGTCCAACTGTGACCTTGTAGCACTGTCTTGGGGATCTTACATTACTTACCTTGCAGTTTATTCCACTTTCATGCAGATCAGCATTGACCCTGGACATTTTTCTTCTGGTGTTTTTTAGAGACAACAAACAGGTCAGTTTACTCTCATTGGTTTCTTTAAGCATGACCTTTCTTGCCTGCAGCCTTTTTATTGCCTTCAGGAGTTTTTCACAGGTGCATGAGCCATAATTGCTTGTACTTCGTTGAACAAGCATGGAAAAGCATTGTCTAGAGTGCTTCCACTAGTTCCCTGTAAAACACTGATAAGTTGCCCACTTCTAAAGTAGCAAGATACACTGCTTTGCTTCTGCTGGGAATCGAACCTGGGTCTCCTGCGCGGGAAACAACAACTCTGACATTCAGCCACCAGTGAGAGAAGCTGCGCTGTGCTCGTGGCTCTGGGGACAGCTGCCGCTTATGAGGAACGACTAACATGGCCTTAAAAACACGACCTCTGCTGCATTGGCCGTGAATCGGACCCGGGTCTCCCGCGGGCAGGCGAGAATTCTACCACTGAACCACCAATGCTCTATTTCTGCAAGAATTTTACGAATTTATGTGGAAAATGCATCTCTTCAACTGGGTAATATCGACCAATGCTAAAGCTGAACAACTGACAGACAAACTGATCAAGTTCCATGGGTATTTGATGAACTGATATGAGCAAAAGTGTCTCTGAGCAAAGGGGAGTGGGGGAGGTCAATATCAAAAGTGAGAGGCGTTAACTTCTGTGGCCACCAGCTCCCTTAAGAACCACAGGGCACCTCAGCCTCCTGGACTGCACCAGATTTGTCAGTTCTTGCTGGGAGTCATTACCCTGCTCTTCCAACAAGCCACTGTCCAACTGTGACCTTGTACCGCTGGCTTGGGGATCTTACATTACTTACCTTGCAGTTTATTCCACTTTCATGCAGGTCAGCATTGACCCTGGACATTTTTCTTCTGGTGTTTTTTAGAGACAACAAACAGGTCAGTTTACTCTCATTGGTTTCTTTAAGCATGACCTTTCTTGCCTGCAGCCTTTTTATTGCCTTCAGGAGTTTTTCACAGGT
This sequence comes from Carassius gibelio, assembly GCF_023724105.1. Taxonomy (NCBI): domain Eukaryota; kingdom Metazoa; phylum Chordata; class Actinopteri; order Cypriniformes; family Cyprinidae; genus Carassius; species Carassius gibelio. The sequence continues at coordinate 5,621,170 of NC_068414.1, read as the reverse complement.
GCATGAGCCATAATTGCTTGTACTTCGTTGAACAAGCATGGAAAAGCATTGTCTAGAGTGCTTCCACTAGTTCCCTGTAAAACACTGATAAGTTGCCCACTTCTAAAGTAGCAAGATACACTGCTTTGCTTCTGCTGGGAATCGAACCTGGGTCTCCTGCGCGGGAAACAACAACTATGACATTCAGCCACCAGTGAGTGAAGCTGCGCTGTACTCGTGGCTCTGGGGACAGATGCCGCTTATGAAGAACGACTAACATGGCCTTAAAAACACGACCTCTGCTGCATTGGCCGGGAATCGGACCCGGGTCTCCCGCGTGGCAGGCGAGAATTCTACCACTGAACCACCAATGCTCTATTTCTGCATGAATTCTACGAATTTATGTGGAAAATGCATCTCTTCAACTGGGTAATATCGACCAATGCTAAAGCTGAACAACTGACAGACAAACTGATCAAGTTCCATGGGTATTTGATGAACTGATATGAGCAAAAGTGTCTCTGAGCAAAGGGGAGTGGGGGAGGTCAATATCAAAAGTGAGAGGCGTTAACTTCTGTGGCCACCAGCTCCCTTAAGAACCACAGGGCACCTCAGCCTCCTGGACTGCACCAGATTTGTCAGTTCTTGCTGGGAGTCATTACCCTGCTCTTCCAACAAGCCACTGTCCAACTGTGACCTTGTAGCGCTGTCTTGGGGATCTTACATTACTTACCTTGCAGTTTATTCCACTTTCATGCAGATCAGCATTGACCCCCTGGACATTTTTCTTCTGGTGTTTTTTAGAGACAACAAACAGGTCAGTTTACTCTCATTGGTTTCTTTAAGCATGACCTTTCTTGCCTGCAGCCTTTTTATTGCCTTCAGGAGTTTTTCACAGGTGCATGAGCCATAATTGCTTGTACTTCGTTGAACAAGCATGGAAAAGCATTGTCTAGAGTGCTTCCACTAGTTCCCTGTAAAACACTGATAAGTTGCCCACTTCTAAAGTAGCAAGATACACTGCTTTGCTTCTGCTGGGATCGAACCTGGGTCTCCTGCGCGGGAAACAACAACTCTGACATTCAGCCACCAGTGAGAGAAGCTGCGCTGTGCTCGTGGCTCCGGGGACAGCTGCCGCTTATGAGGAACGACTAACATGGCCTTAAAAACACGACCTCTGCTGCATTGGCCGGGAATCGGACCCGGGTCTCCCGCGTGGCAGGCGAGAATTCTACCACTGAACCACCAATGCTCTATTTCTGCAAGAATTCTACGAATTTATGTGGAAAATGCATCTCTTCAACTGGGTAATATCGACCAATGCTAAAGCTGAACAACTGACAGACAAACTGATCAAGTTCCATGGGTATTTGATGAACTGATATGAGCAAAAGTGTCTCTGAGCAAAGGGGAGTGGGGGAGGTCAATATCAAAAGTGAGAGGCGTTAACTTCTGTGGCCACCAGCTCCCTTAAGAACCACAGGGCACCTCAGCCTCCTGGACTGCACCAGATTTGTCAGTTCTTGCTGGGAGTCATTACCCTGCTCTTCCAACAAGCCACTGTCCAACTGTGACCTTGTAGCGCTGTCTTGGGGATCTTACATTACTTACCTTGCAGTTTATTCCACTTTCATGCAGATCAGCATTGACCCCCTGGACATTTTTCTTCTGGTGTTTTTTAGAGACAACAAACAAGTCAGTTTACTCTCATTGGTTTCTTTAAGCCTGACCTTTCTTGCCTGCAGCCTTTTTATTGCCTTCAGGAGTTTTTCACAGGTGCATGAGCCATAATTGCTTGTACTTCATTGAACAAGCATGGAAAAGCATTGTCTAGAGTGCTTCCACTAGTTCCCTGTAAAACACTGATAAGTTGCCCACTTCTAAAGTAGCAAGATACACTGCTTTGCTTCTGCTGGGAATCGAACCTGGGTCTCCTGCGCGGAAACAACATCTCTGACATTCAGCCACCAGTGAGTGAAGCTGCGCTGTGCTCATGGCTCTGGGGACAGCTGCCGCTTATGAAGAACGACTAACATGGCCTTAAAAACACGACCTCTGCTGCATTGGCCCGGAATCGGACCCGGGTCTCCCGCGTGGCAGGCGAGAATTCTACCACTGAACCACCAATGCTCTATTTCTGCAAGAATTCTACGAATTTATGTGGAAAATGCATCTCTTCAACTGGGTAATATCGACCAATGCTAAAGCTGAACAACTGACAGACAAACTGATCAAGTTCCATGGGTATTTGATGAACTGATATGAGCAAAAGTGTCTCTGAGCAAAGGGGAGTGGGGGAGGTCAATATCAA